>NW_026652277.1:101990185-102105208 GCF_009828535.3 Hylobates moloch | reverse complement strand
AGGAACACTTTTACACTGTTGGTGGGACTGTAAACTAGTTCAACCATTGTGGAAGTCAGTGTGGCGATTCCTCAGGGATCTAGAACTAGAAATACCATTTGACCCAGCCATCCCATTACTGGGTATATACCCAAAGGACTATAAATCATGCTGCTATAAAGACACACGCACACGTATGTTTATTGCGGCACTATTCACAATAGCAAAGAGTTGGAACCAACCCAAATGTCCAAGAATGATAGACTGGATTAAGAAAATGTGGCACATATACACCATGGAATACTATGCAGCCATAAAAAATGATGAGTTCGTGTCCTTTGTAGGGACATGGATGAAACTGGAAAACATCATTCTCAGTAAACGATCGCAAGGACAAAAAACCAAACACCGCATGTTCTCACTCATAGGTGGGAATTGAACAATGAGAACTCATGGACACAGGAAGGGGAACATCACACTCCGGGGACTGTTGTGGGGTTGGGGGGAGGGGGGAGGGACAGCATTAGGAGATATACCTAATGCAAAATGACAAGTTAATGGGTGCAGGAAATCAACATGGCACATGGATACCTATGTAACAAACCTGCACATTGTGCACATGTACCCTAAAACCTAAAGTATAATAAAGAAAAAAAAGAAGAAGGAACCAAATATAACTGGTAGGATGTTGCCAACAGAGAAAGTACAGTGAGAGAGCAGAATCAGAGAGGAAGATACTAGGTTCGGTTCTGGACATTCTGAGTATAATATGTCTGAGGGATGCTAGGATAAAGAAGAGAGCGGCAGTTGCACATTTGAATCTAAGATTCATGAGATATAAAATTAGTTGTTTCTGACCCAAGACCTCAAGGAAGACAAAAACCAGAGACCCAAGCAAAACCAAGTAGAAAGATCAAGCTCATAGAGCCAAAAAGGGAGGCTGAAGAAATGCCACAGAAAGACGCAGACCCAGAAACTAAAACATAGAGGCAGAAATCTCCATGTCAAGAAGTCAAAAAGGCAAGTGGGAGCATGTGTGCCAAAAAAAGGTTGTGTTTTATGTGCAGGTCAGAACATAGTGAGAGAATGACTGGAGAGAGTATAAAGGACCAGTAACCAAATGAACAGACAATTAAAGAGATTTTAATTTGAGCATGTCTTATTTCTAGGAGCTATGGGTAAATAAAGAAATAGAAATTTACATGAGTAAAAAATATCCTTCTGTAACAGTGAATCCTATTGAAACCACTGCATATGATGAGCTATGATTGTAGATGGTTTATGCTTATTTCCATCTTATAAAATAAAATGAAAGTCAGATTCAGGACAATTATTTTCTGATTTTTAATTCCAGCCTTCTCCCTCAGGAGAGAGAGAATTAACATTAAAATAAAGTAAAGAGGCATTGAGCTTAGAGAAATATGATAGATGAATCCTCTTAATGAGAGTTGGGTGATTTTAAAACACAGCTGACTGAGACTGGAGGCACATTTGCCTTTCTGGTTTGTACTACATTTTCAAAGATTTTCACTAAACATTTTCTGTGTTTTATGGTGTGGGGGAAAAAATTATTTTGCAAGGAAGAATTTGGCACATTATATATTTTTCCTAAAATATATTATACTACATTTCAAAATATATTATACAACACGTAATCTTTAATATATAGTAGTCCCCCTTCATCTGTGGGGAATATGTTTCAAGACCCCTAGTGGATGTCTGAAATCATGGATGATACCAAACACTGTATATACTATGTTGTTGTTTTTATACACATTCTTATGATAAAGTTTAACTTATAAATTAGGCACAATAAGAAATTAACAACAATAATAATAAAACAATTATAATGAAAAAAAAACTTCTAAAAATTTTATTTCCTTGTTTCTTCATTTTCATGTGGTCTTACCATCATATAATGCTATTATTTACATATGAAGCTTTCTGAATCTAACTTCCATCTCTTGTCATTTTTCATTATATTTTTGCTCTGCAGTATGAAATAGTTTCTCTATTTGTTCCTTGAATACCCTAATTAGTTCCTATTGAGTTAAATTTTGTTTAATGTTCTAAAGTTCATTTTAGTATTTATAAAATAATTACATGCAGATTATTTAGAAATAATACAAACAAGCTTATGTCTCCAAAATAGTAGTTTCTTGTCTTGTTCTCCTTTAACCTTCAGCTCTCTTTCAGTATTTTCATCTATTATTTTAGTATTTATTTTTGTGTTATTAAGTAATATAGCTAAGTTATTGTTGTTGGATTTATAAATTTTGTCATTTTCTATTGGCTGTCCATTCAGGTTGTTAAATTTAGTTCTGTTATTTCCCTTACTTATCTTCCCAATACAGTTTCATCATAATTTTTTATTAGTCAATATTAATATTATTGAGTGAGAATACATAATTGTATCCTCTTATGACATAAATTATTTAATATAATTCTGTTTTTATTCTCATACACCTTTTCCTTTCTTCCAAAGTTAATAATTATTCATTCATCTTATTATTTTCTTGGTTTTCCAAATATTTAGAAATGTCTTCATCAATTGTCCCAATGGTCATATTAAACTAGCAGTAATATTTCTAAGATTCAAAGACATCAGCTCGTCCATAATGTTTTTATGTGTAACATGGAGACTATCACCTGAAGAACCGTGTCATTGTGCTCTGGTCCACATTGATGAATTTCTAGGCCTGAAGGCCAAGGTCTTTTCCTAAGGCCTCTTTCACCATTGTTGGTAGTGAATTTCCTTTGGCCAGATTCCATCTTTTCCTTGCTTTAATTTCTTGCTGAAACATCTCTTTCAATAACCTCTATTAAGAGATATTTTGGAGAAAAATATTTTGATTCTTTCTTGCTTAGCTTTACACTGCCCCCCCTACTCACTGTAGCTTTTGTTTTTTTTTTTTTTGGTGATAAATTTCAATTATGCAAAAGTTGGAACAAGATGTTAACAGAAACTCATCTACCCTTCACCTAGATTCAACAATTATTGACCTTTTGTCTCATTTGTGTTATCTTATATATACATTTTCTAAGAAACCATTTGCAAATTAGTTCCAGAAACATGATATTTTATCCCTAAATACTTCAGCTTCTATCTCCTGAGTGTAGGGACACTCTTCTACATAAATGTATTATTATTACTCCTTAAAAATCACAATATATTCACATTACTGTGAAGTCCCCAGTTAAATTTCTACAATTGTCCCAAGCATTTATGAATTTTGTAGCTATTTTAATCTTGCATAGCTATTTTTTAAAAATCAGAACCTAATAAAGAATTTTGAATTGCATTTGATGATTATATCTGTTTAGCGTTTTTAGAGCTAGCATAGTTCTCCAACCTTTTGTTGCTTCCCAAAATATTATCTTTTTTGAGTGGTCCAAACCAACTGTTTTGTACACCATCCCACATTCTGCATTTGTCTGATTATTCTCATAATTACATTCAGATTTAATATTTTTGAAAGAATGTTACATATGTGATATTGTATTGTACATCTATGTTACTGGAAATTTTTAGATTGTTGTCTCATACTTAATTGGTTGAGTAGAGAAGTCTAGGCTGAAAAAAATGCTTTTAATCAGAATTTTGAGAGCTTTGGTACAATATTTTTTACTATTCCATGTTAAAGTTGAGAATTCCTATTACTTACATGTGACCTAGATTTGTTTTGTCTCTTTTTTATTTCTTCTGGATGCTTTTACCATTTTTATCTCTGCTGTTCTGAAATTACAGAAGGCAATGCCTTTGTGTGTGTGTTTCTTTTCATTCATTGTGTTGGGTGCTCAATGAGCTCTTTCAATCTAGAGGCTTATATTCTTCAGTTGTGGAAAATGTCTCTCCATTTTTTTCTTTCTTTCTTTCTTTCTCTTTCTTTCTTTCTTTCTTTCTTTCTTTCTTTCTTTCTTTCTTTCTTTCTTTCTTTTCTTTTTTTTTTTTTTTTATAACCCTTACTAGTGAGATTGAGTCTTCTCGTTTGGTACAGTAAATTTACTTTTTTGTCCTATATGATATCTCTTATTCTTTTTACGTTACTTCACACACACACAGACACACACACACACACACACTAACAACTGTTAGGATGTGGAGTGGATGTTTTGTGTTCCCCTGGTATAGTTTAAGCATCCCATTCTTAGCCCAAGGTCTCATCTCCTTTGTGGTGGGACAAGGGTTAATACCATAATTGGAGCTTTCTGGAGCTGCAAGATTCAGGGCAGTCCAGGACTCTATCTTGAGGATCTGCCTGGTCAGTTATGAGGACATTCACAGGTGCTCCAAGGGGTGCAAACTTCTTTTTAGGAATCGGGCTTTTGGTCCTTCACCAAGATTATAAAAATATGGCTTCACTCACCTTTATTTCTTATGCAGGACTCAAGATCTCTAGCTTCCAACAGGAGGCAAGGCAGTTTTAATTTGTTTGTTTTGTTCCACTTTATTTTTCTGTTTCTGGTTTTGAGCAGGGAGGTACAAGAACCAGGGATGGGAGTAGGTACTTGTCTTCAGGGCTCCAGGGCTCCTGAAATCCCTGTTTCCCCCATTTCCATCTGTTGAAATGCTACTAATTCCTCAAGGTCATTTTACATAAATTGTTCTTAAAATATCTAAACATATACTGTATTTATTTGTCTATAATTTTCTCTTTTTTAAGAATTTAAGTTTCTGAAAAGCAAGGACTATACAATAGTTTATAACCTTTATGATGTATTGTAGTACTTAGCATAGTTTATTCCATAGAATAGTCATTTAACAAATATATATTGAATTGTTTAATTAGCCAAAGGAGACTATTCTTATCCACTGTAGATACGGATTAACACAAATTAATCACCACTAAAAGATAAGTGTTTCAAATGATAAATATATAAAGCTATTATCTCTATTTATGAAGAATATCTTTACTATTTGGCCCAGGAAGATTATTTCATTTTACTCCCTCACTCTTTTACTTCTTTAAATGTTACACAGAAAATCCCCAGAGTAGATGGAAATCTTTCCTGTTAACCTAAACTTTCATAAAGCATATAGTGTAATGTTCCCCAAATAGCTGTACTTACTATAAAAGGGACAGTAAATGGGCATATTTTTCTAATACTTGATATATTTTTAAAACCATCTTTTTATTAAGAAATATGTATACACATAAATATTTGTAAATATATATGTATGTGTGTAAACGTATAGTACTACAAAACAGTAAACTATCATTAGACAACTGTCACAAAATGAAAAGCATCACAACGTTTAAGATGTCAACACTGAATCCTAAATGTTAAAAACAGACTGTAAGTTATTCACTGGTATATCCTTATTGCATAAATCAGATCGTTTTCCTAATGCCAGCATTAAGGAAGTAGTAGGTGGATTTCTGAATAAGTGAGAAAAAAGCAAGAGTGTTCTAGCAGCTAGGGTAGGAGAGAAAACCACAGAGCCATAAAAGGCATGGACCCCAGCTTTATTCTGTGTGCATTCAAATCCTGAATCCTAATAAGATTCCCAGATGTGGAAACTCACAAGACGTAGGGAAGAGTAAAGGTAGAACATGGAATGTTTTACATAATACAGTTTTTATTAAGAGCAATAAAGTTGTAAAAAAAGAAAGCCATAGTTCTAGGAAATCATATTTATGTGGTTTTCTTAAGTAAAAATATGCATTGTGCTGATGATGGTCCAAGATAAATCACTAAAATAGACATGCTCCCTAAAAAGCCAGTCAGTATCTGCCTGAGATTTAAGGTGAATATGAATATTCAATTAAGAAATCAAAACATAAAAGATCAAAAATTCTGAAATGATACCTTTTCCATTTTTGCTTCATTGTTTTTGCTGTTTGAAGACATTACTATCTTATTATGTCCTGGCTTATTAGTATACTTCTACTAAAAAATACTACTTTATGGTACGTAAGTTATCAGAGTCCCAATGTAGAATTTCCTCAAGTACAAAGAGCACATCCGATGTGTCCAGTAAAAGAAAACTTTCTAAATAAATTCACAATTTTAACTTTACTTTCTTCTAGCTGTAGACAGATGATTTGGTATCTCCCACAAGAAAGAAAACACTCAAGAAGATATGATTAATTCCTCTCTGGAACATGGTCATGGAAAATATCTCTTCTAAGGTTTCTTTCTATCTGTGAAGTTATAAATTCTTTAGTTTTCTATTCTTTGAGCCAAACAAGACAAGTCCTTATAGGATCCTTGTGAAACACAATCTTGGCTTCTTTCTGAGTCTTTGCTAAGTCCTCTACAATATACTTGAGGCACAATGTGAAGTGTGGGTCTAAAATGAAGGCCTGAGCTATCATGAAAGAAGGCAATTTCTTTGTAGCTTGCTATGAATTATAGACCACTTTACACATTTGGGTACTGGGCAAAGCAACATACAGGACAAATACGTGTAACCATAAACACATATCTTTACAAAACGAGCCCTTTTCAAATCTACCCTGGAAAATGCATTTTTTGTCTTTAATATGCCTACTAATTTCTCAAATTAATGAGGTCATTGACTTAAACGCTTATGATTGAACTATGATTTCTATTCCAATTTTGGGTTGTCAAATCTAACTAATACTGGCTCTGCATATGAGCTTAAAATAATAGTAATTTATCAGATGTTATATTAACCACTTAATTACCTATTATCCAGGCATTAAACATAAGAGAAGATTCAGACATAAGTCCTATCTTTAAGAAGTTCTTATCCAGTGTAGTTTTGGTAAATGCTTAATAATTGCCTCTCCAAAAAATTGTTTGCACGTGTGTGTATGCATATATACATACAAATTCATAAAACCTTTTACTGACATAAAGCATATGATTTATAAATAAAATACAGAATTTATTATACATTCTATAAACATAACTTCAGTGTGATTTGCAAAATTTTTTGCAAAATCCACTATGTTTTATAATTGCATTGTCACAATAGAATCCCAATAAATCACAGCACAGATAAATGCTTGCTTATTATCTGATTCAGCAATGACGTCAATGTTATTGATAAATGTATGGTTCTGACATGACTGTTATTTGACATTTTTATTTATGTTGACCAGTAAAGTGAAAGTGAAATCTCAAATATATATGTCAGAATTTTACTTGTTTCTTAATGACAGGAGCAACTTTGCTCTGAATTAGACAATGGTTTTGACATACTGGAAGAATATTTCCTCAATTTTGTGTTCCATTTACAATGTTAAGGCTATAGGTATAACTAATTTTTAAATAAAATCTGCATTATTAGCATTTTCTCCATAGCTTTCTTACATTTAGATAATGAATAAAACAAAACATCAAGTCCTGGCTTTTAGCATTTGCCAGTATCTGTAGTGTGAAAACTCTTATTACAGCTGATTTTAAGCTATCACCACATTACCACCGAAAACAGACTTGGGAAAAGGTGAACATTAACACACCGTTATATGTTATTTCCACCAAACAGATACACCAGACATAAATAACTGAAAGAGCACAGATTCTAACCTAATACATACTGATGAGTCTGTAAATGTTTATCTTCAATATAATCTATTTCATTTAAAGTTGTGTAATTTAATTTTTAATAATGACTGTTTAACAATCAATTTACAAAATTCCTAAAACTTTTACAAGAAATCTTGTGAGCCAGTATGAGTCACCTCTGCTCTTGGTTACTAGAAGATATCAACAAATGTATATGCAATTCAGATACCAAAGAAAGCACTCCAAGAGTATGTAACAAGTGCTATGGAAGCACACTGGAGGAATGGCTAAATAGGTCTGAGGATTTCAAGGAGAATGTCTCTGAAAAGTTGTTGTTTGAGATTGGTATTTCAGGATAAATAAATGTTTTTCAGGTGGACAAGCAGGTAAAATGAGAGCATTTCATTTCCAGGTGCACCAAGTGTGAATGCATGGCATTATGAAAATAAATTGTGTTTTGTTAGCTGCTAGTAGCTGGATCTAACTAAACCACAAAATGTCTAAGAAACAGTAGGGAGTTGGACCAAAAAGCAGAAAGGGTCAGGTCTGAATTGTTTTCTATAACATGGCAAAGGGTTTATCTATATCTAGTAGGCAAAGAAGCCATTGAAGGGTTCCAGGTGGTAGAATGACAAATTTAGATAAACATTTTATATATTTTGATGCAAAAATAAAAATTCCCAAGGCTTTGTAGAGTAGGCTCCATTTTCCCACTATTTTCTTGAACATGTTATCATAGTTACTGTAAAGTCCCTGAATGATAACTCTAACATCTGAATTACCCATGACTATTTTTTTCCTCTTAATTTTTATTGTCATTGTTTTTAACATGTCACGGGTTTTCACTGAACTGTTGATACGGTGTAAGGAAATTTGTGAAAGCGTTGGCTGATGGTATTTTCTTCCAAAAAGCATTCAGTGTTTTCTTGTCAGGTCATTAGGATAGCAACAGGTAACCACGATACCATTAAGAGTTGGTTTCAGGCACCTGGATATACGAGTTTGAAGCTTAGACAGTTTGAGCTAGAGATATGGCTCTAGTAGTCATCAACGTATACATGGCAACCATAATAACCACCATTGTGCACAGTGTCCACTGAGAAGAGAAACTTAATTTACAGAAAGCTCTACGTGAACACAATGTTCCAAGCACTACTTCCCCTCTAGGAAAGGAGGGCACAAAATCAGCTGTAATAAATATATTTTGTACAGAAAGACCCCATTTAAAAAAATCAGCCTTGAATTTACCCAAAAGATATTATTTCTTGAAAGGCCTTATTAAATCCCCATGCCAATGTTTTTTGTTTTTTTGTTTTTGTTTTTGTTTAACAGAGACCTGTGAAAATTTCTGCCTCTACTCTTGCGTGCATTACTACCCCATAGACACAGAATCAAAAAGTTCCAAAAAGAAACAAAAAATGGAATTGTAAACAGAATATGTTAAATTACCTCTAGATAGAGCTTTTCTAATCAGAACTAGTTTATGGAGCCTAAGATATTTGAAGATTGCTTGCAACTCAGAAAAGGGAATCATCACACAAAAATAGTTGAGAAGCATCTCACCACATATTTTGGAAAATAAACATGTTTTGAAACTATTATATTACATCACTGACAGTTCAGATAATTTTAAAAAATAATTTCAACTTTTATTGCAGATGAAGGGGGTACACGTTGGCGTTTGTAGCATGAGTATACTGCATTTTGCTGCGGTTTGGGGTATAAATAGTCCTGTCACCCAGGTAGTGAGTAGATGACTCAATAGGTGGTTTTTCTTTACCTATTTAAAAAGTCAAGTAGGACCACAGGAAATTGACATTTTTGTAAGTCAAAAATTGTCAAATGTTGGCGATTTCCTAAGGTTCAACCTAACACTAATATTAGAAACTGTGAAATTGACATGTTTTTGTCAACTAAAGAGAACAAAAGTGTCTTGTGATACCAGTAAGTTATTGTGGTTTCTAGAAGAAAATCATTTAGAAATTTAAATGATATGAAATGTCATTCTGACTCTGTTATATACTCACATTTTTTGTGAAGACTTTAAAAATTAACAGGTCTTTGTGACAGATTTAGCATCTGTTCATTATTTTCATTTGGATTTTATTTTCTATAAAAGGTCAGCAGGTATTACAATAAAATACATAAATTAAGGGAAATAATGTGGAATATTCTTATGCAATTGAGAGAAAAATAAAGTGAAGAGAGCAATAATAATCAAGAATCATAATATTCTATAATTAAGTAATTTAATTATGAGGGTCAAGATAATAAATTGTCATCAAAAACTAAAATGCTAGGCACAAAAGCGATTTGCAAATGCTGGCCTTTAATATTATTGAATGTAATTAACAGGTCAGATAGGAACTTAACATTTAACTTACTTTATGAAGTGTGGTTAATTCTTAAAAACACGTCCCTGTCTTAGCTTATTTAAACCATAAGATGCATAGAACTACAAAAGCACTTCATGGTAATAATCAAAAATTTAAAACATAAAATATTACTAAAACAAAAACTAACTGTACAATGCCAATATTTTGAGAGTTACCATTTCTTTAGGATATAAATTATTAATGCTTGTGTATTCTCTTGACCATAGGTTACTTATACTTTTCATGTATTTTTTCTTTAAAATGTTACATTCTATCTGTGATATTGTTACATTCTCTCTCTGATATTGAATAGATGAATTTCTGATAAAATAAGAAATATTTTAACAGTCTCTTCCATCTCTTTTTTTCCCACTGAAAGCATGACTAGATTGCTGGCTTGGGGTACTATGGCAATGGTTACTCCCCAGTATGCAGCTTTTGTTACTGATGCAACATGGGAAGTCATTATGTGTTCAAAACCATATGAGCGCATAAAGGTGCACATCCTCAGTGAGGTCATTAAACCTAACAGTTTAGCTCTGCAGTTAGGCAATATACTTAAATCTTTGGCGTTTTCTATAGAAATCAGTAAATCAGTCTCTAATAAAAGGAAGCTATTCTCTACCTTCCTTTCCAATGTAGATTGTAGCTGCTAAATAATTTTCCCTTATATATGTACACTCAATATGAAGGCTGGAAATTGCATATTTCTGAAATCTAGATTCTCTGGAAATTAAAAGCTTCCAAGGAACAACAAGACATTCTCTGCCAGCCATGCATATGCAACCCAGTATTCTACATTAACAAATTAATCTCTGGGGAGGCTAATGCTAACTTTTCAATCAGCCCACTAAAATCAAATAACAAACCTCAAGAGACACATGTGGAAGTTGTATATATTTAAAAATAAAATTAATAATATACCATTCAAGTGAACGCCATTCATAATCATATATAACAAGCATGCATTGGGAGATCAGTAAGAGCCAGTATGTGAAGCACTTACATACACAGTTATTGTGTTAAAAGCCAAAATCAAGCCTATATGGCATGTTCTGTATCTTTACACCTACTTAACAGATGAGGAAAACGAGAAATAATTTCATGAGACCACAGCCCATGAGGAAGTGTCTTGGCTACAATGTAAACTCAGTTCTCTGGCACTGTCTGGTATTTACTCTCTAGTTGCTTTACTGAAGGCCTAATATCATTAATGGCAAAATATAATTCTCATGACTTTTTAAATCATTTCGGTAAGTTTACAATAGTAACACAAACACAATTTGGGATTTTACCTGTTAAAACATGTACTGAAGAAAAATGAAAAAAAATTGGGGTTAATAATTTTGTATTATATTTTTAAAAATCAGTGTTTTATCCTTATTTTTTAAATTTTATTATTATTATACTTTAAGTTTTAGGGTACATGTGCATAATGTGCAGGTTTGTTACATATGTATCCATGTGCCATGTTGGTGTGCTGCACCCATTAACTCATCATTTAACATTAGGTATATCTCCTAATGCTGTCCCTCCCCCCCCCCCCCCCCCACAACAGTGCCCGGTGTGTGATGTTCCCCTTCCTGTGTCCATGTGTTCTCATTGTTCAATTCCCACCTATGAGTGAGAACATGCGGTGTTTGGTTTTTTGTCCTTGTGACAGTTTGCTGAGAATGATGGTTTCCAGTTTCATCCACGTCCCTACAAAGGACATGAACGCATCATTTTTTATGGCTGCATAGTATTCCATGGTGTATATGTGCCACATTTTCTTCATCCAGTCTATCGTTGTTGGACATTTAGGGTGGTTCCAAGTCTTTGCTATTGTGAATAATGCTGCTATAAGCAGTTTTATGAGAATATAAAATATAAAGAACTATGCATATCTGAGATTTTAATATACTTTAAGTTAATAAGCTAGTCTATTATTGTGTCATGGATGCTGGCAGAAGACATAACTTTCTCTTGGGTCAAAAACAAGGACTTTATTACACACCATAAATTAAAAGCCAGACCTTCATATTGGCTTGCCCTACATCCCACAGGGCAATGCAAGCGGGTCCAGGTTAGATGCCTGCACACTCAGTGGGTTGTATTGCAGGGTGGGAACAGTGAGCTCATGGAATGTGAAGTAAGTGGAAGCAAACCTGCTCTGACTTTGGGTAATAGATGCTACTCCATTCTTATGTTACTAGCTGCAAGCACAGTCCTGATAAATCATCCAAGTAAAGAGTAATTAGGCCTTGTATTCTTGGCATAACCAGCCAGAAAGCACAAGGATGCTCAGGGTCCATAGCCAATTGTGTCTCCTACCAAGAGATGAGCAAAACACACGAAAACTGGGAGTCCTTCAAAAGTGATTTGCTGTATTGAGGAGGGAAGGGCAGATGGTTATACTGTTTCCTTGTTTATTTGATATCTCCAGCAAATGACAATATGTGCCTTTACTTTTGTCCCTTCAGCAAAATTTACCAGCTTTATCCTTTTTATTCTGGATTCCTTTGTCTTCTAGAGTTCTATATAACATTTTACCCAAGCGGAGTACAAGCCAGTAATCTTTTCTTATTAGGAGAAACAAACCTTGTCAATTGTCAAACATTGTGAGATACTATTTCCTAACAAACATGGCTATTTTAGTAAGACTACCCAGTTCCTACAGAATATTAACATTTACTACCGAAACTTTCAAATCTGTTTTCCTTTTTTTGGGAAGAATGACTGAAAATTAATTTCGCTAGTTTTGCAAGTTTCAAAGCTCATCTAACTATTTTTGGTAATGAACATTATTTAATGTGATTTAGGTTTCCAAGTAGGTGACTCTTAATCATGAACAGCTGCATTAATTTCCTGTTTAAAAAGGAAGCAATATAGTAAACAAAAGTACATCATAAACTCTAGATTAAAAAATAATAAAACTTGGCGCTTGGTGGGGACAAAAGAAAATTTGGCTATTTAGAGATTGCTTCTAGGCTATAATTAAAATGAGATATCCTGAAACATTTTAGTAATTTTTCTCTAGTATGACATGAAAGGACGTTAACTTTGTATTTTTTGAAAATATTCAGTTGTCAGTAGGTTTCCTTCTACTCCCATTTTTCTAAATGCTTTCTAACACCTTAGAAATCAGGTAGCAATCTGTTCAACCCAGTTAATGAACAGAACTATGACTAATGAAACTGGAGTTTAGAGTAATGAAGTGCTAGTTTGCTAATAGATCTATTTTAAATGTGTTAATGCTTTATGTACTTCATATTGTAGGCATCCTTGCTGCTTCAGGATAGAACTCAAAGCAAATGCTGTAAAGTCAGTGGCATAAGTCTCTAACGCCTTCTAATACACTCTCCAGAAAGAGATAGATAAAATTGTTAATGCTGTCATGACTAAGAACAAGATCAAGTTTTAGAAGCCAACTCGTGTTTTTCACTTCTAAGTACCAAAAGGTTAAAGATGAATAAAAGGGCATAGACATATCTTACTATGTTTCTAATCATAGAAATCCAGTGAACCGGCCACACGAGAGGGGAGCTGTTGTCTCTAAAAGGGTCTTTTTCGTGGCCAATTATCTATATAGTGCCTTGAGGTTGCTGCTGTGTGTAAAATAAAATATTTTATTTTATTTTATTTTATATTTTATTTTATTTTATTTTATTTGCTCACACCTTTAAGTGGGGTTAAAAATACTTGATAATTGTGTTCTCCTTAACTATATTGTCCTTAAGAATAAAGAGTGCGTGTCTTATATTTCTTTAGAACTTGCCCCATTTCTGTTGTCCCACTAGTCACTTAGACTTAGTACTTAATGTTTTTTTCCCAAAAAGATTTTATTTTATTTTATTTTATTTTACTTTTTAATTTAATTTAATTTTACTTATTATTTTATTTTTATTTCACTTTAAGTTCCGGGATACGTGTGCAAAATGTGTTTGTTACATTGGTACACATGTGCCATGGTGGTTTCCTGTTCCAATCAACCAGAAAGAGATAGATAAAATTGTTAATGCTGTCATGACTAAGAACAGGATCAAGTTTCAGAAAAGAAGTTTAGAAGACATCATCGAGGGTTTAAGCCTCGCATGCATTAAGTATTTGTCCTAATGCTTTCCCTCCCCTTGCCCCCCATCCCTGACAGGCCACCGTGTGTGATGTTCCCCTCCCAGTGTCCATGTGTTCTCATTGTTCAACTCCCACTTATAAGTGAGAACATGTGGTGTTTGGTTTTCTGTTCCTGTGTTAGTTTGCTGAGGATGATGGTTTCCAGCTTCATCCATGTCCCTGCAAAGGACATGAACTCATTCTTTTTTATGGCTGCATAGTATTCTGTGGTGCATATGTGCCACATTGTCTTTATCCAGTCTTTCATTGATGGGCATTTGAGTCGTTCCATGATTTTGCTATTGTAAATAGTGCTGCAATAAACATACATGGGCATGTGTCTCTATAGAAGAATTTATATTCCTTTGGGTATATACCCGTAATGGGATTGCTGGGTCAAATAGTATTTCTCAAGGGTATTTCTCAAATGGTATTACTCAAGATGGATTAAATACTTAAATGTAAAGCCCAAAACCATAAAAATCCTAGAAGAAAACCTAGGCAATGCCATTCAGGACATAGGCATGGGTAAAGACTTCATGACTAAAACACCAAAAGCAATGGCAACAAAATCCAAAATAGACAAACGGGATCCAGTTAAACTAAAGAGCTTCTGCACAGCAAAAGAAACTACCATCAGAGTGAACAGGCAACCTACAGAATGGGAGAAAATTTTTGCAATCTACCCATCTGACAAAGGTTTAACATCCAGAATCTACAAGGAACTTAAACAAATGTAAAAGAAAAAAAAGAAAAAAAACAACCCCATCAAAAAGTGGATGAAGGATATGAACAGACATTTTTAAGAAGACATTTATGTGGCCAACAAACATGAAAAAAAAGCTCATCATTTCTTTGTGTTTTATATTGCTATTTTAGGACATGAGAAACCAAAGCTTAAAATGCTGTTGGCATTATCATAGCAGATCTGATTCAAATTATCTAATTCAACTTGTGTTAGACAGAGAATGAATCAGGAAAACCAAAACAAAAACAGCATAAGAAATCAGCATTCCATAATGATTCCTGCCACACTTCTTGGTGTTATCTTGGTTGTTCAAAAGGAATTTTCTAGCTTTTAAACAAGAGCATGATGATATGATGCACCTATTTAATATTTTTAAGTTTTTGCCCCCAAAATACTTCAGTTCTGATCTTTAGTAATATTTTTTCAATTAGAAAGAATTTAAGAACCAATCACTTACATTGATAAATGTAAAGCAATTTTTACACATTATTTCACACAACTATCACTTTCTAGTAAATTATGCATGACAAATGCATATCAAAATGAAGTAATTAATTTTCTATAAGCCAGTTAAGTAATCTTCATTTCCGTGGTGGCTATTTTTCTATCATATGGTACCGAATGTAACAAAAATTCCTTTGTTACCCTGAAAGGAAGGCATTTTTAATTGTTTTGGGATTTTTATGATTAGAAATGTATTAACAATGCCCTTGTAGTCATCTTTAACCTCTGGTACATAAGAGTAAAAAGTATGAGTTACGTTCTAAAATTTAATCCTGTTCTTAGTCATGACAGAATTACCAATTTTATTTTCCCAGAATGTTGTTTTCTATTTAGCAGTGCTGGTTAACAGATAAAATGTAAATGTTCAGGTTAATTAAGTTATTAATTAAAAAGTATTTTGATATTTTTTGAATAGGGAGAGGCCTCACTGCTAACTTAGGTTTAGTTCTGATCTTTAATATTCTTTTTTGAGACAGAGTCTCACACTGTTGCCTGAGCTGCAGTGCAGTGGTGTGATCTCAGTTCACTGCAACCTCTGCCTCTCGGGTTCAAGCGATTCTCCTGCTCAGTCTCCCAAGTAGCTGCGATTACAGGCACCTGCCACCATGCCCAGCTAATGTTTTATATTTTTAGTAGAGACGGGGTTTCACTATGTTGGAAAGGCTGGCCTCAAACTCCCGACCTCATGATCCGCCCGCCTTGGCCTCACAGAGTGTTAGGATTACAGGCGTGAGCCACCACACCCAGACTTCATATTCCAGTTTTTAAATTACTCTCTCCTACCCTGGTAAGGGTATTTATTTACTTATTCATTTATTTATTTATTTTTGATACCTCAGACTTTGCTTAGGGCCAATGACTTAGGGCTACCTTGGAAACCTGCAGTCCTGGAAGCCCACCATGTGAGCAGGAGGAGGCCCTCCGTCAATATTGCAAACTCACCAGCTCTATATTAAGTTTCACATGAGATGTCTTTGAATAATTGTATCTGAAAAGGTTTCAAATATGTTGGTGTACAACATTCTGCTGTATTAATAAACATTTTTACATATTCTATTGTAACTACCAAATGTAAGTTATGTGGGCTAAACATATCAGTTTGCCATATAGAGACCAAAATTTTCATCAAAGGACAATTCAAATTGCTGTATTATTCTATTAACTATTTTCTGGGTAGTGATTCATTTCTTTCCAAATTTCGCATTGTGTTTCTTTATAATGTTAAAACTCCTGTTATATATCACACTTGGAGACTTCATATATGCTAATATAGTGCTGTCCAATAGCTCTTTCTGTGCTAATGGAAATTCTCTATGCCCTGTGCTTGCTATCCAATATGATATTCACTAGTCAGTGTGGTTAATGGGCACTTAAATGTAGCTAGTATGACCAAGGAACTGAATTTTAAATTTTATTTAATTTTAATTTATTTAATTTTCAGTATTTCTTTTTCTTTTTCTTTTTCTTTTTTGAGACGGAGTCTCCCTCTGTTGCCCAGGCTGGAGTGCAGTGGCACAATCTCGGCTCACTACAATCTCGGCCTCCCAGGTTCACGCCATTGTCCTGCCTCAGGCTCCTGAGTAGCTGGGACTACAGGCACCCGCCACCACGCCCGGCTAATGTTTTTGTATTTTTAGTAGAGACGGGGTTCCACTGTGTTAGCCAGGATGATCTCGATCTCCTGACCTCGTGATCCACCCGCCTCGGTCTCCTAAAGTGCTGGGAGTACAGGCGTGAGCCACCGCGCCCCGCCTTTCAATTTAAGTAGCTACATGTGGCTACTGGTAACCGTATTGGACACAGAATAACTAGTAAATGGACGTCTATAAAAATAGCTGATCAGAAATCTTTAAAATATCTGTTTTTTTCTTTAGTTCAAACTTTACTGTAGAAGCATAAAAAGCCAAAGGACTTAGATTTATAAATGATGTCAGTTTGAGAGCAAAATTATACTTTTTGAATCTGCTCTTCATTTCTCATTCATCTTTTCCTGTCCTGTTGTTTAAATTATCCTTGATTTTCTCTTTCGTGATTTTAAATGATTCAGCTTTTCAATAAATGAGATGAACTAGTATCTTGGATGACATTTTCTATATGATTTACTTCTTTGGTAACACTGAAAAGTAAAATGAAGAAAACATTAATGACATCATAATCTCTGAGAGTTCTGGGGAACGTTTCAATATGCAGACACCAAACAATATCTAAGAGCAATCAGCCTGGGGACATGAAAAATACTTCTTGACTCTGCACATATCCTTCTTATAAACATTTTAAAGAATTAACAAAAGGGAAAAAATTAGATCCATATGTCCAAGTCTTTGATGATTAAAAGACTGTTATTTTAAAGAAGAATCTTATGTTGTCAGTCTATATTTGTTATTGTTTTCTTATAAACTAGTAGAATGACCTCTAAATTTTCTGCTTAAGGAGGGTTTCAGCACTCATAAAAATAATAATGAGGAGTTATTTTTAAGAATATAAAGGACCACTGTGTGAAAAAGAGTAGAAGATATCAGATATATTTTAAATGTTATCTAATTTTTAAAAGCCACAGCACCAAAAAGATAACATTCTTAACATGAGGAATATCTTAAGTATAGAAAGAAGAATACAGAGATTGACAAAAGCATAGAAAGAGACAAAAGGTCATTCTTTTAAAAGTCTCTGATATACTTAAATCTGAGGGAGGCTCATGAATACAGGCTTCCTTTAACACCAGTGACAAATGGAAATTGACATGAAATGAACAGAATAATTGTGATGGTGCTTATACAAAGACTGGTAGAGTAGGAAACAAGAGGAATAAGCCAGGCCAGCCTATGGGGTTCAGGCTGTTTCTAACTGGATTTCTATTCAATCTTGATTAAGACTTTTTGCTATGCAGCTTGTAGTGGGTTTTGTCTTTCTGAAATTCTGCTGTTCTTATATTTACGGCATTATGTCTGTATTCTTACGTACCAGCACCGTCAGTTTCGCCTGTTCAATCTGCTAACCCACCAATGGTGCTTGGCTCACTACTTCTACCACACCTCTTGGGGAAGTAACCAAGTGTCTTTAGACAAAACCGTCTTCTGATTCTATGTCTCTATATCTTGTTTACAACTTTCTTTATTTCCCTTTTTCACATTTTGCTTATTTACCAGGGAGTAACTGCCTTTCTTCTTCTCATTTATGACCAGAGAAAAAAGTAAAAAAAATATATAGGAGGCAATAAATCATCATGGGAGTAGTCAAATTTGACAAATGTTACAGTTCCTTCCAACATGGAATTTCTGTCTCTAATTTTATTTTGAGTAGCCTGCATAGAAAGTGTTAATATATCTCTATTAAGAATAAGGTAAATGATGACAAAAATTATCACCATTGCTATTATTATCATATACCACTAAAAATACAAATGTATAATTTTGTATTACATTATGTCATAATATAGTAAAAGAACTTTGATTGATATATTTTAAGACCTGTACTAAATACTTGCATAAATTATTCCATTTATTGTTAAGAAGCTGCTACTTATACCCATTTTATAACTGAGGATAACCTTGCATGATTTCTAAAGTAAAATTGTGACAATCTAAAGGAACAGTGGCTCAATTTCTGATGTTCTTGACTATACCCTACATTTTCCATCATACTTTTTCAAAACTTATACTCAGTTTTCTAACTGCTGCAATTACTAATGGCTTCTAAATGTTGATTCCTACATAAGGGATAATATCTTAACATTTGTAATCATCTGAGTTCCAGGGGCTACTGATCATCTGCTAATCTGGCAAAGGGGTCCATCCATGGCAGAAACAGTAAGAATTGTGTATGAGATAAACTTCCTCAGGGGCACAGACAGAACAATGTGTCCTATTGCAGGAGTGCACTTTGCAATGTAAAACATAAGAAGAGTGTGCAGAGAAAAGGGGACAAGGCCATCTGCTACGTGACACAAGTCTGAACTGTCTATGCTGCAGTTCATCCTTAGAGTCCTTCACATTTTCACTTAAAAAAATAACACCTAAATGTTGTGTAGTGCTGTATTTTGTCTGGAAAAGTAGGAAGGAGCTACTATTTTAATTTTAGGGATTAACCAAATTGGCACAGCCTGATTGAAGGAATGGCCTGTTAGTAGAAAGAAGCTAGATAAAGTATTAATTTCCTAGAGCTGCCATGAGAAAATACCACAAACTGGGGTTTTAAACAACATTCATTCATTTTCTTACAGTTCTAGAGGTTACAAGTCCAGGATGAAGGTGTCAAAGGTGTCACACAGCTTGTTTGATTTCTTCTGAGACCTCTCTCCTCAGCTTGCAAATGGCTGCCTTCTCATTGTGCCTTCACTTGCTCTTTCCTCTGTGTACACACTTCTCTGTGTGTGTGTGTGTGTGTGTGTGTGTGTCCTAATCTCCTCTTCTTAGAAGGATACAAATCATATTCAATTAGGGTCCTGCCTAATGACCCCATTTTATATTAATCATCTCTTTAAAGGCCCTATCTCGAAAACAGTAACATTCTGAGGTACCAGGTATTAAAGCCTCAACATATGAATTTGTGGGAGGAAGACGCAATTCCGCGCATAAGGAAGTGAGGCATCGTAAATCACAGGAAGGGGTGGAAAGGCACTGATATATCATAGGCCTGGAGATGGGCTTTGGGCCAAGTCTAGTCAGATTTCCATGAGTAAGTCCTATGCAACATTTAGATGACATCTGGACTGTTCTGCAAGATAAGGATGACTTCTTCTATTTCAAAGGTGAGAAGAATAAGGCTCACAGAGTTTAGCAACATGCTCAAGATCTCACAGATTCATAAATAGCAGACACAGGATGTGACCTAGCTTTATCTGACTCTAAATGCTAGTCTCTTTCCATTAAATCATGTTGCTAAATCTGCTTTTCTCTAAGCTCAAACATACAAAATAATTATAGCTAAAATACAAATAGGTATTCTATTCAATCGTGTTATTCTTAAATTTGCATTCCATTAGCTCCTTCTAGTATTTTGATTTTTATTATAGACTTTAACAAGCTAAAAATCTAATTATTTCACTTGACATGTATGTTTTGAGTCCCTGAAATGTGCCAGGCACTATTCTAGTGATTGTGGTATACAAAAAAAAAAAAAAAAAAAAAAAAGAACAAAAATCTCCATGCTCATTGAGGTCATAGTCTAGTTGGTGGTTTAATATGAAGACAGAAAATAAACAAAAAGATTAAACTGAATATACATTATACTATATGGAAATAAATCCTATAGAAAAAATGAAGCGAATTATTTGAGGTGAGGGGTCGGTATGTAAGTTGTAATTAATGTAGTCAGAGCAGGCCTTCCTGAAAGGCTGAATATATTGTTCGAATGAGAGAATATATTCTGGATTAATAGAATAATAACAATAATTTTAAAAGCAGACTTGCAGAATTCTATGGGAACCCAAGCTCTTAGTTACCTTTCACTGGGTATTTTATTCATAAGCATTTTATTCCTCACTCTGTTTGTATCACACAACCAGCTAGAATTACACTGGACATAATAATTCACATAATGGAAGGGAAGGCAGTGCTAGGAACACAATAAACTCATAGTTCATGCTGCTCTTTCTTTCTCTCTCCCTATCATTTTCCTCTCTCTCTCCTTATTCTCCATGTATCATCCCTCTTTGTCTTTCAGCCACCTCCACTCAGCAGAAAACACAGCCATCTCTGTAGCTGCTTTGCAGTCACATTATTCAGTGGCCAGCCAATGTGAGAAGAAAGCTTCTTCCTCGATCTCAGTTTTCAAACTGACAAAGGAGGACCCTAATTAGCTTAGGTCACAGGACTTGACCGGTGCTGGTACCCCACCGCCCCAAACCATACGAGCATTTCTCAGATAAAAGAGGGTGATATTCTGGACAGATAAAAGTAACTGTTTAGTAGAATGATCATAAACATCTTTCTTTAAGCAGAGAGAGAATTGCAATTCATAGTCAGCTCTGCTGAGTTAATCAATAGGATCTTTTGTGGATCTTTTGCTCATATGTGTGTAGTGTTAGAATTTTTATTTTCTTCCTTGGGGCTATATGGAAAAGGAAGAAAGCATGAGGATAGGAGGAAAAGTGGGAATATGGCAGCCAATCCTATAACCCTTCAACTCTGCTACCCACATCTACAATTAATGTGTGTTGTAAAGTCATGTGGTAGACTAATAATGGCATGAATGGTTATGTCCACATCCCCATCCCAGGAATCCCTAAATGTTACCTTATTTGTAAAAGGGTTTTTGCAGGTATAATTGAGAATCTTGAGATGAGGAGATTAACCTGAACTATCCAGGTAGGCTTTAACTACTATCATAAGTGTCTTCTAAGAGGGAAGCAGAGGGAGATAAGACATGTGGAAAAAAGATGGAGATAGAAATTGGAGTGTGATGCAGCCACAGCCAAGAAATGCTGACAGCCACCAGAAGCTGGAATAAACAAGGAAGGATTCTCCGCCAGATCCCCCAGAGGGAACAAGTTCTCATGACACCTTTATTTTGGACTTCTGGCCTCTGGAACTGTGAGAGAATAGATTTTTGTGGTTTTAAGCCATCAAATGCGTAGTAGTTTGTTACAGCAGCGTTAGGTAACTAATACAGATTTGGATGAGTAAAAAGGCAATATAGCTGGAATTCTCGGCAAGCTGAGAGGTTAAAAGCTGTCTATGTTAAAACAAAACAATTAAGCCAAGGGGTCTAGTGAGGGACCACAAAAACTGGAGCAATGATCTGACCCATTATTCATGAGTGCGGCAAGAGAACATTACAGGATTGAGAGCTCACCAATCTCCAGTCGTGTATGTGCTGCAGACTTAACGCTCAATAAGTGAGCAAGTGAGCCTGATATTACATCCCCAAAGTTCTGATTATCTTTAAACTGAGGTACAAGTTTGAGAATCAGGGGTTACAAACCTGGACAACAAATCTGTCACACAAAGACAGGATTTCATAAGTTTATAAAAGTGACTGTCTTTAAGGATATGAACTATGTTTTATGCTTTTTTGTTTGTTTGTTTCAGTCTCCCCCTTGATTCTCCACCTTACATAGGACTTTGCTCATGGTTTTATACAAATCTTTATAATTGATTATTGGAAAAAGATTCAGTATAGTATGTGGAGGCTACTTACTTCCTGTAGACTGGATGTAAACCAAGAGATGGATGCAACAGAAAAAATGAAAAAAAGATAGGGGTGCATAGAGAAATCAATAACCAAGATGCATACATTTAAGAATATCTTTCTTAAATTATAACTTTGAAAGTTAGTGTAACATGCTGCTCTGCTAAAATGAAAATAATAGCAATGATTTTCAGCCCTCAGAGTTAGTGGATAGAACACTTTCAACATCAGGTATTTCCTCCAGCAATTTTCATTGCAATTTTGATGTAAATACCAAATTTATAATAGAATCTAGTATAACATAATATTTATTTGAGCTAAAATTATATACTTATCTATTTTACATCTAATAAATCAATATTTCAAGGGATTTTGCAAAGGTTACTTTCAGGCAGTTTCTTCTCTGGACAGTTTGACATGTATGGGTTTAGGTTATCCCCCATGCAGGATATTATTTTTGAGTTCAAGAATGTGTGAAAATAGAGCATCTTTAGGGATCACCTATAAAGTATTTTTAAAACAATTGTTTAATAGAATATCTTGATATTTTATCTGGGCCCCATCCCAACATTATGATTGAATTGATCTGTTTTAGGTACTCAGCATTGGTAAGTTCTTAAAGTTCTTCAAGTTATAGAGATAAATAACTAGTTTGGGGAATCATTGCCTTAGAGCCTTATTAGTCCTGGACTATGAAGGAAACCTCCTAATGAGGCTAAAAGTTCATCAAAACTAGTCTGCAGAAAAACAAAGCTTATCAGAAAATTGAACTGCCATGTTCAGAACCTAAGAAGCTCCTGAGGGCATCAACTTGAATATGTGTATAAAATTCAGAAGATTGGCCGGGCACAGTGGCTCAGGCCTATAATCCCAGCACTTTACGAGGCTGAGATGGGCGGATCACGGGGTCAGGAGTTCAAGACCTGCCTGGCCAACATGGTGAAACCCCATCTCTACTAAAGATACAAAAAATTAGCTGGGCGTGGTGGTGTGTGCCTGTAATCCCAGCTACTTGGGAGGAAGTAGCTTGAACCTAGGAGGCGGAGGTTGCAGTGAGCCGAGATAAGGTCATTACACTCCAGCCTGGGCAACAGGGCAAGACTCGTTCTCAAAAAAAAAAACAAAAAAAAATTCATTAGATTATTTTGAAAAATGTACTATAATAATTAATTGAATGGGGTGAGGGTCCAATAAGGACTTACTGGGCCAGTAGGTGGAGTTAGAGACCACCAATGCTGTGATTTGAAAGCTACTTGTTCTGAGGTCTTTCACTTTTCAGCCATTAAGCAACATCTTCCAGTTCATGTATTGCTTTTAGGGAAAGTAGTGGGTATTGGTAAGAGTGGCATATAATATTATTGTGCTCATATATCAACATTATTATTGACTAGCATATTACAGTGGCTTCTGGCAGGGAAAGTTTATGCAGTGATACATTTTCTAAACCAGACATATTGTTTGACAAGTCTAATAGACTTACGGATATAATAATTGAATTAGAAACTAATTTTTTATTCATACATATTTATGGATGCTTACTGTATGTAAAGTTCGTTATTAATTTTATTTAATTAATTTTTATTTGAGATGGAATCTCACTCTGTTGCCCAGGCTTGAGTACAGCGGCACGATCTTGGATCACTGCAACCACCAGCTCCCAGGTTCAATCAATCAATTCTTCTCCTGCCTAAGCCTCCCGAGTAGCTGGGTTTCAGGATCCTGCCACTACACTTGGGTAAGTTTTGTGTGTTTAGTAGAGAGGGGGTTTCACCATGTTGACCAGGCTGGTCTCGAACTCTTGACCTCAAGTGATCCGCCAGCCTCGGCCTCCCAAAGTGTTGGGATTACAGGCATAAGCCACCATGCTCAGCCTCATTATGAATTTTAGTGTTTCAGAGTTTACATATGAGTAATCTTGGACACCATTCATTCTCAACTTGGGGAAATTTTTAGGAAATAAACAGCAGTGCATTTTGCTAAATGGTTAGACTTGAAAACAAAATAGTTTAACTTAACAGTAATTTCAGAAACATTTTTCAAGTGTACAATTTGACATAGGTGCAAACTAGTGTGTAGACACAGGTATACACCAGTGAAACTATCACCACAATCAAGATGATGAACATATTAAGCATCCCCAAATGTTTTCTCTTGCTATTTTGTAATTCCTCTCTCCCTTCCCTCTGCACTCTAGCCTCTTTCCTCAGGCAACAAATGATCTGCTTTGCTACTACAGATTAGTTTGATTTTTCTAGAATTTTATGTAAATGCAATAATATAGAATGCACATTTTTTACAGTTACCTGCTTTAACTCAACGTAATTATTTGGAGCTTCCTCCGCCTTTTGATTTTCATCCAAGTTTATTTTATATTAGTCAGTAGCAGTTTATGGTATGAGTTTGTTTACCCTTTAATCTGCCCCATGTCAACTTGAAAAAATATGTATATTCTGCTGCTGCTGGGTGAAGGGTTCTATAATTGTCAATTAGGGCAGAGTTGGTAGTATTGTTCAAGTTTTCTGTATCTTTGCTGATTTTCTTTATACCTGCTCTCTCAGTTATTAAGAGAGGTTTTGAAACTCTTACTCTATTTTTTGATCTATCAGTTTCTCACTGCAATTCTATTAGTTTTGCTTAAAGTATTTAAAGATTTTACCTTCTCCCCAGCAATATGTGGGGGTTCCAGTTTTGTCACATACTCCGTGTCAACTTACTTTTTGATTGGTGTTAGAACAGTAGGTATACTTTTTTGCATCCTTTATAATTAACTTATTATATCTTTAAGTTTAAAATGTGTTTTTTGTAGGCTGCATACAGTTTGGCCTTTTAAAATTATTCAATGTGACAATCTATGGGTTTTAATTGGAGTACTTAAAATCATTTACATTTTGTGTGATTGTTGACAATGGTTTAAAACTATCATCTCGCTATTTGTTCCCAATTTGTCCTATTTGTTTGTTCTTCCCTTTTTCCTCTTTTCCTGACTTCTTTTGGAGTAACTCAGTATTTTTATGATTCAATTTTATCTTCTTTATTGTCTATTTTTCCTTTTCAGTTTTGCCTCTAATAATTATTAGGTGGAACCAAAGCAGTTCTCAGTTTAGGGCTCATTGTTTCTTACTACTTAGTAAGATCTTTTTATATACTCTACACAATGTCCCATTAATAACAAAAGGTGTTTTCCAGTATGACAATTGAGACATTATTCCCAGTCCTGTGCGAATGCTGGACACAATTACCTCTGATATTTTAGGCACTAATTTTCCCCCAAACTCACTTATTTATTCCCATACAGGTACTGATCAATATTCTGCAGATCTCTGGAATTCTCTCTTTGTGCATCTCTCTCCTGTCTAGTACTCTTACAATCTTTAGCTGCCTTGGTTTCCTTGAACTCTCACTTCTCTGTTCTCAATTCAGGAAGTTTCCCAAGCTTTACCTGGGTTCCTCCTCACTATGTCATAGACTGGAAACTTTCTGAAGAGCATAAACTGGGGAAATTGTAGGGCTCATCTTATTTGTTTCCTGTCTCTCAGAGATCACTGTTCTTCCCCATCAGATGTCCAATATCATGAAACACTTGTTTCACATATTTTGTATGTTTTTTGTGTTTTAAGTCAAAATGTAAGTGTAGTTCATGTTAACTACATATGGCCAAAAGCATGTGCCATCTAACCTTTATTCTGCTTGTGGGTATAGCTTTGTATCCCTATCTTCCACTAGATGATGAATGTTTGACAAATAGGTTCTTTGTCAATTTCCATCTTTATTTCTGTCCCCATGGCTTACACAGTATTTTATATGCATTAAGTACTTAGTAAATGTTTGTGGAATTTGAATAAACAAAAATTCAAGTTGGGATTTGTTCAGTGTTGTACTTGGTAGTTTACGTAACTTAAAAACATGAAAAGTTAGACTCTATCCCCCAACCTCATTTTATAGTTGTGCCAAATATGGCCCACGAGAGTTCATAACTTTTCCAAAATTAGAGTCCAACATAAAATATACTCATGCTGTATGATTTTAAGCAAAGTCCTAATCAACCTATGGTTTGGTTTTCATATCTATAAAACGAAAATAATAATACCAGCTCTAACTAAATGATTGCTGTAATAGTAATTGTTATGTAAATATATATTTAAGGTATAGGAGACATGTACATTATTGAATCAATATATTCTTACAGATGCTTGAAGCCATTCAGTTGGTTCACAAATAATGTGCCATATTTACCACACTGCAAATAAAATTCCTCATTTTTATGGTAAATGGTGGAAATACATGGACAATACTATAATGTGTCACGATACCATAAAATTACAGAGAATTTATGTGGCATGGTGTTCTCTTAGCAGCCATCTAAAATATTAATGGAAACAATGATTTTACATGTAGAATGTTTGATGTTCAAAGGACTTCAAGCCTTTCAAAGCATTTAATGGAAAAAAGCATAAATGAATAGTCACTATTTCTTTGTTCAAAAGAGAAAATGAAACATTCTTAACTAGACATCTGCTTGTGTATACAGGTTAGCAATATTGGTAACTGTGATAGATACTGATCCATGACTCATCTAACAATGTACACCAAAGGTATTTATACTTCCATATAGTTGTATTTATGGTTTTGCATTTTTTGTCTATTTTTTGTGATCCTTTTTGTGCTTCTTAAAAACTTGAAAGTTAAAATGCAATGCCCATTCCCTTTGTACATTTCTAAATGCATTTAAGAAAGCAGTTTTAATAGTAATTTAAACTTTATTACATCTCATAATTTAAAACATTATGAAGATACTATTAAAATAGACTTACTAGTTTTAATTATTTTTGAAGGGTTTTTTTTAGATATAGGAATTTTGTTTAATCTGTTAGGTTTCAGGGATACCCCCAAAGATAACCAGCTCTCTTTGAAGATGCGGTCAAACTCACTAAGCCATATGCTTCCAGTAGGTAACTTATTCCTTGGCTAAACACCAAACTATTTGGGAAAATGTTTGATCTCTTTCATTTCCCTTGTTAGCACGATTCAGCCTCAAGTCATGCTAAACAGGCAGGCCCTCTGATACAATGATGGGCATCATAATAGTAGTAGGATTTGGCTAATCAACAAAAATTAAATGAGCACTAGCAGCCTAAAGGAGCCAGAATGTGTGAAAAGGATTGTCTCTTTCAGCTTTAATTAACTTTTGTCTTTGCCCAGAACATGCTGCATTTTAAGCCTGGCCAAACTTTCTTAAAGGTCTGAGCCTTTGGGCAGGCACTAAATGGAAAACTTGACTTACTGTAAACAAATTCAGCTTTCTTGTATTTGTTTGCTTACTCACAAAATAATATTGAAAAAAATAACACGCACTTACATTAAATACTTTTTCCTTAATGTTGAACCTCATCTAAAAAAACGAGTTATTTAAAATTAATGCTGTATTATTTTTAAGGGGTAATTCAATTATACATTGTGCTAAACATCCTAAAGACATTTTAGGGAAGATAAACTCAATAAATTTGTGATTGTTTTTCTAAAAGCAGTTGTATTGTTCTCATAGAGAAGGTTTGCAAACAAGTGTAGAAACAAAAGAACAAGGCCCCAAATTGTTATTGATATGAGTAAACCAATTAGAGCTTTAGCGAGGATGATTTCTTTTTTTTTTTTTTGTGGCTCCGAGATTTTTATTTAAAGCAATATGGAGAAGAAAAAATAAAAAAGAAAACCCACACAACCCGTGACTATGCTATATTGGATTTAAGCTGAGAATCTTTTTAATATCAGAGAGTCTCCGAATCACCCTAGTGTACTCTTCCCTGGGCCCTATGGGGGTGCTGAGGGAGTGTAGTGAAAAGAGGGGGAAGAGAGGTCATGGCAGGATTTTGATTTCTTAGAAACATCATGAAAAGACGAGTGTTTTTAAACAAGGAATCTGTGTCATCTGGTGGGTGTTTAATTGTATCACCCACTGACCAGCAATAGCACTTCGGACTAAGTAACTTGGTGTCCCTACATCCATTAAATAAAGAGAACAGTAATACTTCTCCAGGAAGCCATTGGGGAAAATGAAATCATACAGATGGAAGCATTTTGAGATAGCTGAAAGAAACATGTTACATATATCCATGACTTTCCTTCTTTTTCTTTCTTTCTTTCATCTGTCTTTTTTTTTTTTTTTTTATTGATGATTTCTGAAAGAAAAGCCATTACTGGGCTGGATGCAGTGGCTCATGCCTGCAATCCCAGCACTTTGGGAGGCCAAGGCAGGTGGATCGCTTGAGCACAGGAGTTCAACATCAGCCTGGGCAACATGACAAAACTTCATCTCTACAAAAAATACAAAAACTAGCTGGGCGTGGTGGCATGTGCCTGTAGTCCCAGCTACTTGGGAGGCTAGTGGGAGGATCACCCGAACCTAGGGAGGTGGAGGCTGCAGTGAGCCTGGATCATGACAATGCACTCCAGCCTGGGCAACAGAGTGAGAACCTGTCTCAAGCAGAAAAAAAGAAAAAAAAAAAGAAAAGCCATTAGCAATGGAATAGAAAATTGTACATCTTAGAAATATTTTGACATTGCTGGTTTTAGCTTATTTGAAATGAAAACACCGAATCACAGAAATCGATAGAAAACCAGTGATTTGGCAAAGCACCTTCACATTAAGCATACAATTTAAATATGTTAGCAGGCATAACACAAATAGGTTTATTCAATGACACATTTGGAAATGCCATGAAGAAATGCTTGAACAGTTTTGAAATATTCTTCTATAATTGAGAGGCAAAGATTACTGCTTTTTGTATTACATGTTGTTTATTATTAGTATAAAGCTATTTTTAGTGGCAAGATTCAGGCAAATAGGGTTGAAAGGTATTGAAAATGAAATTTGCAGCAGCTTTGCCTTCCGAATATCTTCCCCAGCTACATTTTCGTGGATAAGCTTCATATGCTATAGGGAATAGCTATTTCTGTTGTCTTTTAGGTAAGGTTTTCCAGAGAAATTGTCTTTAAGCTTAAAATGTGTGGTCAGTGAAGAGATGTAATGCCTGTCTGATGCAAATCAGGATGCAGATCAAAGAAAGGTGTTGTCAGTCATAGAGGCTGGCCTCTTTTGGAATTAATCAGGGTGTCTGGGTTTGAATTTAACTGACACTTTTGACTAACATGTAAATGTTTTAGAAAACAAGTACATGTCTGCTAAGGTATTCCTATAAACACCTATTGATTTTGTGCCAGCGACACACAGTATTTGTTTATATTTTCTATTATAATAATATGCTGGTGATATCAGCTTATAAAATTCTAATGGTTCATTTTAATCTAGGAGATTTAGACACACCAACTAATATGTTCCTGAATATTTACAAAATGGAATTGCAGATCATTGCATTAAGGTATCTGGTACTATTTTTTCTGAGGACTAACACCATAAATGTCAAATAAATATCACCTAGCACAGGTTCTTTAAACCTATGGATGGAAATGATTTTAAATATATACATATGTACTAAATGGAACTGCCATTATAATATAGTGCAGTAGAGAACTACAGAATTTGAGATCAGATTAACCCTTATTTGAATTTTGGCTTTAACACTATTCCATTTTGTAAAATGATGATACTAATACAAACATTGTATTTGGGGTGGTGGAGAAGAATTTGAGTTAATTTGCACAACTAAATAAGGATGCCCTGACACCATAAAATTGCACAGGATCTAATGTGTCCTTCTCAGCTTTAAAAAATCATTTTCTGTAATATCTGTTATTACTAACAAAAATATCAGTTCAGCTATAATAAATAATGAAAATATAAATCAAAATATTATGTATTTCCCTTGGTCTAAAGGGTAATAAGAATGAAAACTCTTGGTGTTTTTCATTGCAAATGAGCAATATTTAGATACTAATACAAAATGATTTAAACTAGCAAAACGTATAATTCTTATTTGGTTATATTTCATACACTTCAATGACCAGCTTAGCCTAAGTCAAGGACACAGTATTCTATGAGAATAAAATAAATTGAGAATTTGGGGAAATCCCCTAGAAAGATAAAATCCTGCACAACTTTTCCATAATTGATTCTCAGATATAAGTCTGGATAAACTGGATACTTTTTCTTCCCCAGTTTTTTGACCTGGGAGGAGTCTACTGGGGACTTGCATATCCCAAACAGAACAGGGCTGGATCGTAGCCAGTAATGTAGTTTGGATATTTGAGCCATCGAAACACATGTTAAAATTTTATCCACAATGTTGGAGATAGGGCCTAATGGGAGGTGTTTGAGTCATGGGGGCAGATTCCTCATGAATGGCTTGGTGCTGTCCTTGTGGTAATGAGTGAGTTCTTGCTCTATAAGTTCCCACTAGAGCTAGTTGTTTGAATCTTGCACCTCCCTCTCCTCTCTCTTGTCTCTCTGTATTTCCAAGTGATCTCTGCACATACTGGCTACTCTTCACCTTGTACTGTGATTGGAAGCAGCCTGAGGCTTTCACCAGATGCCCAGTTTTCTAGCCAGCAGAATTGTCAACCAAATAACCTTTCCTTTATAAATAACCTTAGCAACACAAATGAGTTAAGACAGCCAGTAACAGCATGGTTTCACACATATAGAAGCTCATATTCAATGTCAATATCCAAGAAAAACAATCAGCATTGAAAGTCTCTCAAACAGATTGCAACAAAGCCTATATCACAAACCAGAAGGTTCTACTGAAATTTTATTTACCCATCTCTTTCTCAAAGCCGTTGCTTTTTTTTTGCCTTCCCCCCACTCCATCAAGCCAGCAGCAGGAATGAGGGGTAGAGAGAAGGCAGTTCTTCTGCCTGTTTCTTGGCTTTTACTATCACTTCCTCACTCCCTGTTCTGCCTTTGGGATCTATTCTGTCTATTCTTCAATGAGCTTCATGATCTTGCTAACCTATATTAATATAACCTCTTTCCAATTGCCCAGTTCTCATCATATGTAATCTCAGTTAGAACAAGGGAAAGCCCAGGAGCTGAGCAGAGAAACCAAAGAAATCTGCTAGACGTGGGGAGTGGGAAAGAGTCTTGGAGACTCCGACAGTAAGGGTGTTTGTTTGATCACTAGAGTGTTCTTCCACCTTGGGGATTTGAAATGGGCTTTATAAATATCATGGAATAAATAAATAATTGCATAAACAAACAAATGTTTATACATTAGGATTCTGATTCCTAACGCTGTTGTAACTCTAACTTGTATACTGTGGAAGCAGTATATGTATGCTTCTCAGATTTTATTGTGAAGAATTTGGAACATCATCTGAACATAGATGGAAGGGGCAGGGCTAAAATGAGAGGCCAAATGTTCCTGAGAGTTTGTGCTGAGCAGCAGTAAATGGGAATTTCCGATCAAGTTCTAAAACGAATGGAGAGAATTAGGAATCAAATATGAGATCATTAGGAGCCCGTTTAGAGTTGAAAATGGGCAAGTGTCCAGAATAAAACCTTTACAGGTATCATATTTTATACAATGAAAGTATATGAGGCATACCAATAATAATAGAGAACTGCAAGTTTTTAAAATTAGAGGTGACACCTTGCCACTTTAGACTTATGTGGACTCCTTAAGTCGTTTTATGATTGTCCTTCCACAATGACCAATTGTGAATTTCTCTGCACAACTGGGCTGATAAAAACTATCTTTTTAAAAAAATTTATTTTATTTTATTTTAAGTTCCAGGATCCATGTGCAGGACATGCAGGTTTGTTACATAGGCAAATGTGTGCCATGGTGGTTTGCTGCACCTATCAACCGATCACCTAGTTATTAAGCCCCGCATGCATTAGCTGTTTATCCTGATGCTTTCCCACCCCCTACGCTCCCCTTGACAGTTTCCAGTGTGTGTTCTTCCCCTCCCTGTGTCCATGTGTTCTCACTGTTCAGTTCCCACTTATAAGTGAGAACATGCGGTGTTTGGTGGTTTTCTGTTCCTGTGTTAATTTGCTGAAGACAATGGCTTCCAGCTCCATCCATGTCCCTGCAAAAACATGAGCTCATTCCTTTTTATGAGCACATAGTATTCTATGGTGTATATGTACCATATTTTCTTTATACAGTCTATCATTGATGGGCATTTGGGTTGATTCCATATCCTTGCTATTGTGAATAGTGTTGCAGTGAACACACGTATACATGCATCTTTATAATAGAACGAATCCAGGAGCTGGTGTTTTGAAAAGATCAACAAAGGTGATAGACCACTAGCAGACTAATAAAGAAGAAAAGAGAGAAGAATCAAATAGACACAATAAAAAATGATAAAGGGGATATTACCACCGATCCCACAGAAATACAAACTACTATCAGAGAATATTATAAACACCTCTACACAAATAAACTAGAAAATCTAGAAGAAATGGATAAATTCCTCGACACACACATCCTCGCAAGACTAAACCAGGAAGAAGTTGAATCTCTGAATAGACCAATAACAGGCTCTGAAATTGAGGCAAGAATCAATAGCTTGCCAACCAAAACAAGTCCAGGAACAGATGGATTCATAGCCAAATTCTACCAGAGGCACAAAGAGGAGCTGGTACCATTCCTTCTGAAACGATTCCAATCAATAGAAAAAGAGGGAATCCTCCCTAACTCATTTTATGAGGCCAGCATCATCTTGATACCAAAGCCTGGCAGAGACACAACAAAAAAAGAGAATTTTAGACCAATATCCTTGATGAACATTGATGCAAAAATCCTCAAAAAAATACAGGCAAACCGAATCCAGCAGCACATCAAAAAGTTTATCCACCATGATCCAGTGGGCTTCATCCCTGGGATTCAAGGCTGGTTCAACATACGCAAATCAATAAATGTAACCCAACATATAAATAGAACCAAAGACAAAAACCACATGATTCTCTCAATAGATGCAGAAAAGTCCTTTGACAAAATTCAACAACCCTTCATGCTAAAAACTCTCAATAAATTAGGTATTGATGAGATCTATCTCAAAATAATAAGAGCTATCTATGACAAACCCACAGCCAATATCATACTGAATGGGCAAAAAGTACAAGCATTCCCTTTGAAAACGGGCACATGACAGGGATGCCCTCTCTCACCACTCCTATTCAACATAGTGTTGGAAGTTCTGGCCAGGGCAATGAGGCAGGAGAAGGAAATAAAGGGTATTCAATTAGGAAAAGAGGAAGTCAAATTGTTCCTTTTTGCAGATGACATGATTGTATATCTAGAAAACCCCATTGTCTCAGCCCAAAATGTCCTTAAGCTGATAAGCAACTTCAGCAAAGTCTCAGGATACAAAATCAATGTGCAAAAATCACAAGCATTCTTATACACCAATAACAGACAAACAGAGAGCCAAATCATGAGTGAACTCCCATTCACAATTGCTTCAAAGAAAATAAAATACCTAGGGATCCAACTTACAAGGGATGTGAGGAGCTCTTCAAGGAGAACTACAAACCATTGCTCAATGTAATCAAACAGGATACAAACAAATGGAAGAACATTCCATGCTCATGGGTTGGAAGAATCAATATCGTGAAAATGGCCATACTGCCCAAGGTAATTTATAGATTCAATGCCATCCCCATCAAGCTACCAATGACTTTCTTCACAGAATTGGAAAAAACTACTTTAAAGTTCATATGGAACCAAAAAAGAGCCCGCATTGCCGAGTCAATCCTAAGCCAAAAGAATAAAGCTGGAGGCATCACGCTACCTGACTTCTAACTATACCACAAGGCTACAGTAACCAAAACAGCATGGTACTGGTACCAAAACAGAGATAGACCAATGGAACAGAACAGAGCCCTCAGAAATAATGCTGCATATCTACAACTATCTGATCTTCGACAGACCTGACAAAAACAAGCAATGGGGAAAGGATTCCCTATTTAATAAATGGTGCTGGGAAAACTGGCTAGCCATATGTAGAAAGCTCAAACTGGATCCCTTCCTTACACCTTATACAAAAATTAATTCAAGATGGATTAAAGACTTAAACTTTAGACCTAAAACCAAAAAAACCCTAGAAGAAAACCTAGGCAGTACCATTCAGGACATAGGCATGGGCAAGATCTTCATGACTAAAACACCAAAAGCAATGGCAACAAAAGCCAAAATTGACAAATGGGATCTCATTAAACTAAAGAGCTTCTGCACAGCAAAAGAAACTACCATCAGAGTGAACAGGCAACCTACAGAATGGGAGAAAATTTTTGCAACCTACTCATCTGACAAAGGGCTAATATCCAAAATCTACAATGAACTGAAACAAATTTACAAGAAAAAAAACAAACAACCCCATCAAAAAGTGGGCGAAGGATATGAACAGACACTTCTCAAAAGAAGGCATTTATGTAGCCAAAAAACACATGAAAAAATGCTCTTCATCAATGGCCATCAGAGAAATGCAAATCAAAACCACAATGAGATACCATCTCACCAGTTAGAATGGCGATCTTTAAAAACTCAGGAAACAACAGGTGCTGGAGAGGATGTGGAGAAATAGGAACACTTTTACACTGTTGGTGGGACTATAAACTAGTTCAACCATTGTGGAAGTCAGTGTGGCGATTCCTCAGGGATCTAGAACTAGAAATACCATTTGACCCAGCCATCCCATTACTGGATATATACCCAAACGATTATAAATCACGCTACTATAAGGACACATGCACACATATGTTTATAGAGGCACTATTCACAATAGCAAAGACTTGGAACCAACCCAAATGTCCAACAACGATAGACTGGATGAAGAAAATGTGGCCCATATACACCATGGAATACTATGCAGCCATAAAAAAGGATGAGTTCATGTCCTTTGTAGAGACATGGATGAAACTGGGAACCATCATTCTCAGCAAACTATTGCAAGGACAAAAACCAAACACTGCATGTTCTCACTCATAAGTGGGAATTGAATAATGAGAACACATGGACACAGGAAGGGGAACATCACACTCCAGGGACTGTTGTGGGTTGGGGGAGGGGGGAGGGGTAGCATTAGGAGATATACCTAATGCTAAATGACGAGTTAATGGGTGCAGCACACCAACATGGCACATGTATACATATGTGACAAACCTGCACGTTGTGCACATGTACCCTAAAACTGAAAGTATAATAATGATAAAATTAAAAAAAAAATTCCACTGGGTCTAACCAAATACAAATTTCCAGTTTTTATTTTTAGAAGAGGGCCTGAATTAAGGAGGAAAACAGTGCAGTTTGCCATGCTGTGCTGTCAACTCACTGATGAAGACTCAGAAATGCTAGAGGAGGTTATCAACACAGATAAAGAGTAATGAACTTATTTTGCTTCTCCTTTGCAAATAAACATGAAGACAGAGAATGCCAAAGCCTCTGGAAATAAATTTAAAACTCATTCCATTCCTCATCTGGGAAAGTACAGAGTAGAATTTTCAATTGACACAACAATGGAAGCCTCCAGAGAGATCCATGGTTACAGAGGAAAAATAATTACGTAGGACATCAGGACATTGATGTTCTCTGGTGATGAAAATCTTAAAGGAAATACCCTCCTTAGTTTGGGAAAGAGCATAAAAACACATTCTTGATATCCTTCCAAAATTCCAGCACTCTTATCTTAAGGGTATAAAATAAAAATATCACATAGCTGTAAAAACGAAGATTAAGATTTTATTTATTTATTTGCTTTCTTTTTTAACTTTAATTTTAGGTTCGAGGTACATGTGATGCTTTGTCGTATAGGTAAACTTGTGTCACAGGAGTTTTTCCTATGAATTATTTCACTACCTAGGTATTAATCCTAGTACCCAATAGTAATTTTTTCTGCCCCTCTCCCTCCTCCCACCCTCTACCTTCAAGTAGTGTCTGTTGTTCCCTTCATTGTGTTCATGACCACTCCTATTCAACATAGTATTGGAAGTCCTAGCCAGAGCAATCAGGCAAGAAAAATATTTTAATCTTATATCAGTCTTTGTACTGTTTAGTAAAAATAATTTATCAAAGTTATATTTGAAACAATGAGAAAATACTAAAATAGATTAGAAAAATCTCCAAGATTCATGAGGATTGGATTAACTCCGTGGATGAACAGAGCCTCGGTCACTAAGGCATTTGGGTCAAGGTGGCACTGCCTTTTATGCCTGGGACTGTGCAAGACACATTCTCTTTCTTGATCTCAGTTATAAATCTTTACCATAACTCATTGAAACAACTATTTTTCATGCAAACTACAGCTGCAGACACTTATAGAGGTGATAATTTACCCAAAAAACATAAAACTGACTTATCTCACAAGAAATTCAGGTACCACGTAACCTTCCAAACAGAAAGGCATAGTAAACATGACTTATAGAGAAGAATATTAGAAAATAAAATGGTCAGTTAAAAGAATAAGATAAAAAGACAAATTCTAAGGATATAGGTGCCACGTGATGCCATAATGGACAGTTTTCTAAAGTTACACAAAGCACAGATGATTCCTCTTTACTGGGACATGGTGCCACCATGCCGCAAATTGCTTTTTTGCATCTTCTTTTGCTCTTCCATCAGTCCTAAATGACATATGCCAAACCCTTAATGCCAAGAGGCAGTAGATTATATTTTTAATCTCTTTGCTCAGCCAGTTTAAAGGATAAAATGCCAGAAAGAATGGACTACTATTGACTGGAAGCCTAACCATTCGGTCTTGATTTCAGACGCTTAGCAATTTGATTCTTCTTACTTCTGTAGCCTTATCTTCCACTGCTTTGCTCACTGACAGTTTACTACTCATTGCCTGCCTAACTGAAAAAGGGGCATCAGACCCATTTCCACACTGACATTTCCTTTCTATCTATTTTGCTCATTGCCAAAATGTACTCAAGTTTCTAAATGCTTTAAGGAAAGAACTGGGGGCATTTAGTTTACTTGGTGATTTGGGATATTGGTAGACATTTAAACCAAATATCCTCCCATCACGCCATACATTAACAATAGTAAGATACAACTTCCTCTATTCAGAAATATTACATTAAATATATAAATGTATTATACCAATTTTTTTAATTTTAATGTCACAAAAAATATTTATATAGTCTTTTTTGGATCCACTTCCTAACATCTGAAGTCCCTTAACTCAGAAATATCCTCCCATTAGGGCCATAAAAAATAACCCATGGAGTTTCTATGGTATGAGAGAATATAATAGTGAAAGATAGATATTTGTTTTAATAAATGTAGTAATAATATAAGGATGAAAATGGTATGGGAACCACTGGATTAAGAAAGCTGATTTTTAGATGAGTGTGTGGTTCAAAAAAACTTTTCATTAACGTCACAAGAAGAAAAAGGTATGGTAACCTGTAGAATATAGTGGCAAATAATATACTTTCCTTAAATGGAATACATTGGAAAAGAAGTTAAAGAATGACTGAGAACAATATTTGATCAGAAAATATACAAAATGCTTTATTTTTTGAACCACCCAACCAAAAAAAAACTCAATTAGAAAATATGGCACTGCAAAAATGATGTCTGTTATGATTAAATTTTATATTAATACTACTACTAACTAATATTCAATGAGTGTGATGTTTCAGGCATTGTGCTATATTTTTTACCTCAACAATTGCCATTTGTTCTGCTTACAACCCCAAGAGGTAGGGACTATTCATCCCCATTTTAAAAATGATAAAACTGAGGCATAAATTCCAATACAACATAGATAGAATGCATCCAAGCTGGCAATCAAATTCAAGTCTGTCTGACTGTGAAGCTTAGCATTCATGGGTGGAACCCAATTTCAAAATACTGAAAAAAAAACTTACTACATTGTAGCAATTTATTTCCTCTCCTGAGCTAAATTTCAGTACTCTACTGTTTTGTGCATCTTATAAAAACAGACATGTGAGAAGTATTTTGAAGTACACGGTGTACCCTAAGTACATTTTTCTCCATGAAATTGAGAATTTCTTTTAACCAATAACTTAATAATAGTGGTCTGAATAATTACATTCAGTTATACTTAAAATATTCTTTTTAATTTAAAAATTTAAAAAATATACCTTCAGAATCAAACTATAAAACACTTGTTGAAGGCCAGATGCAGTGGCTTATGCCTGTAATCCCAGCACTTTGGGAAACCAAAGCAGGTGGTTCACTTGAGCTCAGGAATTCAGACCAGCCTGGGCAACATGGTGAAACCCCATCTCTACTAAAAACACAAAAAATAGCCAGGTGTGGTGGCATGTGCCTCTAGTCCCAGCTACTTGGGAGGCTGAGGTGGGAGGACGGCTTGAGCCTGGGAGGCAGAGGTTGCAAATCACACCAGTACACTTCAGCCTGGGCGACAGAGCCAGACTCTTTCTGGAAGAGTCAAAAAAATAAAATAGAATAAGCAAAACAAACAGCAAAAAACACTTGTTGGTTGATTTGGGAGAATACTTAACACTGTATTCTACCACATGTGACTAATATTTTACTTACTGAAATCACTGAAGCTATCCATGATCATTTTTACCCCCAAAACAAATCTAGCTGTGGCTTTCTAACGATTTCTTTATAACAAACATTCATTTAAATCTAATTATGGATCTTCTTTCTGAAACCTTGATTTTAGCTGTTTGACAAAATAGTAAACCATTTATAATAAATATATACCTCTTGCTACCCACTGTTACCTATGTGAAAAGCAAACTGCCTGTCATCAGGGTGTCTGCCCTTGTGAGTGTTTTGTGGGCAGGCCTATCTGAAACCAGTTTGTGTTTTCTCAGTAGCATCTGTATGCATATGAGGCATCCCATTTAGCAGGTGTACAGGTCTTTCCTTATATATCAGTTTAATTTGTTACAAAAGAAAATGGCCTTATGCTTTGAGGTGTCTGATAAAGTTCTTAAAGTGACAATTATGTAAGCCACAAGCCAATATTTTAAAACAGAACATCCCAAACATATTTTCTAAATTTGAGGAAAATATGTCTAATCATTTTTACATAATGCAATAACGCAAAGGCAGAAATTTCATTTGATTTACATTCTAGTATCCCTTCCATTTTATCTCCAAATACCACAATTATATTAATCATTTTAAGACAGGTGTGATTATAATTTATCATCCCAGTAACTCTCAACTCCATATTTATATGTAATGGTTTTCCAAAATAACTGATAAAAACTGGTAAAATGTGAATAATATTCATAATATAAATGAAATTTCCCCTTAACAAATCAACTTTAAGAAATCTAATCTTAAAAACCCAGGCTAACCCTTTTCTAGAAATTCTTTTTTGAAAATCACATTGTGTAGACAACTCCATGCCATAAATAAGATCTACGATTCAAGAGAGGCAAAAAAGAACAAAATAAATAAATGAGTAAAACTAGCATTTCCCCATTAGAAATCTGCAAACTTTTGCTTTTCCCAAACCTTCATTTTTTATAACCCTTTCTCCCTGTTTATTTCATTTATGTATTTTATCTCTACAAATTTATGGGATACACATGCAATTTTCTTGCATGCATAGTTTGTATAGTGGTCAAGTCAGGGCTTTTAGGATATCCATCACCCAAATAGAATAATGTACATTATAACCATTAACTAATTTTTCATCATCCACTCTTTCCCTCCCCAAAACTTTGGAACTGGAGGGTAGACGTTATCGATAAATCTCCAGGGAGATAGGGAAGAAACCTTTTATGATTTGACTTTGTCCCCCTCACTCTGAAAACTTTTGCATGACAGAAAGAGAAATGAATTGTGTCTAGGGAAGGGAAACATGGTACTGAGCATCTTTAATGATGCTTGTATGCCAAATTAAGAATTTTGGACAAATGTTGGGAAGGGGACACCTTTGAGGAACTCCAGGTAGGGAGATTTGGACATGTTTTTTGGTTTGTTTCTTGGCTTTTGGGGGTGGGTTTAGAGATGAAGAACCAGTCTCTGTCATATATTGGCAAATCAAAGTCTGGCAACTTATTGTGTTGATTGGCTGGGGATATTTGGGCTGTTTCGTTAGGTACTGTGTGGGCAATGATCTGAATTTCCTTTATTTATTTATTTTTTTCCAGGAAGAGGTTTTAATGAATAAATGAGGCAGCAGTTATTTAAATTCTTGTTTTATCAGGATTCAGATTTGAACCTCTGTCATCAGGTGGGATGCCAAGGCCAAGTTATGTCACCTCAAGGGTTTAAGATCAACCAACTCATTCGAGTTGCTAGTTTTATGCTCCTGATAAAGACTATGAAATACTATTTCTGAAGGGCTCAAATATAGCCTTTTGCACCAGGAACTCTTAGTTTATTTTTGCAGTTCGAGGGGAATTATGTGAAAGTTTAATATGATTTATATAAATACAGACAAATCTAAATCTCAAGAAACTATCACAAATGAATTAAAGTACTTTCTTCTATTCAGAAGATTTCTATAGATTTCCAGTATGGTCGCATTTGTGCTCAAGATTGTGTATTATTCAGCTATTATTGCATAACAAAGACTGTAAAATTTTAATAGCATATAACAATAAGCATGCATTTTTTGTACCTGTGTATAAAGGTTGTGTGTATATATATATATATATATATATACACATACACACACACATATACATATACATATATATATCTGTATCGGTATATATAGTTGGTCTGATCTAGGTTGGGCATGGCTGGACTTACTTCAAGCTGATGGTTGGGTCCACATGTCTCTCATGATTCTTGAAATAGATGACTACTCAGGCCATATTCTTCTTATGGCAATGGCAGAAACAGAGTGGGACACAAGAACATTCCATGCCTTTTCTTAATTTATACTGCATTACATTGGCCAAAGTGATTTACATGGCCCGGTCCATAGTCAAGGGGTGAGGATGTATACTGCGCCCCATGAGGCCATGCCAAGTTATGGATGTGTAATGTTATTACAGGGGAATGAATAACTGAGTACAGTACTTGAAACTACCACACTTTCAAGAGAAAATAACTTTTTAATGAAATGCAAATCACTTTCTTAGAAACAATAAAGATATTCAGCTTTCATCTATATATAATTTATTTGTAATCAGTTACTTCCTATCTTTATTTTCTATACATTCTCACAGACTGCTCCTTCTCCTAGAATGTCTTGCGCTTTCTTCTTAGCCTGATACAGCTTTACTCATCCTTTAAGCTCAGCATACGTATCACTTTCTATAAGAGGTACAAGTCCTATAGCCCAGCGCTTTCCATGTTGCATTGTCATGATCTATTTGTCAGTCTCCCCAGAAGGCTGAGAGCTCCTTTGAATATTTTGTTCCTAGCACTGCATCTAGCATGTAGCTAGCACTCGTTATATATTTATTGAAGAAAGAAAAGACATAAAAACAAAAGAAGTAAGATAAAATAGACATAGCCCCTGCCTTCAAAGTTCATGCTCTGTGCTCTAAAAATACATTGTCATAATGGTTTTATACAGTGAATTTGAATTATAAAATCAAATTGATTTTCTTGCTGAAATAAACATACAATTAAGTTGATTATCCATGAAAAAATTTAGAACCCCACCATCTCTTTAAAAAAAGGTGAAATGTATTTATTTTCTAAAACTAATTAAATTTTTATTTTATATAAAATTACAATATGTATAGGAGATTAATAATAGTAGTCATTACCTATATGAGCTTGGGCTTTGTTGTTAATCATATGTAAAATACTGACTGTTATATTAGGAGGAAAATACAGCATTTAATTATGTGAATGGTTGTTAAAGATTACTTGATAATATCAGGCATCATTCTTTTAAATTATAAAGTGTGAATCACTGAAGCAATTGGATTACAGCATTCATTTCTCATTAAAGAAGCATGAAAACAAACCTTAGAATGACTCCGTCAAGTAAGTTTTCTTTAATTCAGTTAAAAAATAAACCCTAAAATTAAATCTAACAATAATATAGGCTTCCCAGCTAGAAATATTTTTTAAAATAGTTTTCCAAGCCTGAATTACTTTAATATTTGGATTCAGAGATTTATTAAAATGCGTTATTTAATTTGAAAACACATGTATATTCCTAAAAATTTTTAGTATTTTAGGAATCTTAGACTCATGTTCTGAGGTATAGCTTCTCATTAAGCATATGAAAAGTATTTATTACTCTAATTATTATAGTAATTGGATAAGTTTAAAAAATTATCTACTTCATTTAATGACTTTGTCAAGAGGTGCACTTTGTCATTCAATAATTATTCTATGATTTCAATTATTTTGAAATGGTAAACTAAAAAATTCTACACAAATGTAATATGAGAAATAACTCAAAACATGAGTGAGTGCTTTCTTTCAGAATACAATTTTTCTCATTGCATACCAATTTTGTTTTTGAATCAGTTTAATCTGGAAATTTATATGGTATGAAATACATCTTCCAAATTATAACTGGTGTGAATATTTGATACAATTAAATGTATAAATATAAACTGTTTCATCTTAACACTCTTCATATAATTTCTGGTGAATACATTAGGTTGAACCACATGAAATTGACAATATCTACTGAAATTTTTACCTATAAATGACAAGAGCACCAAGCACTCCTGTAAGACAGCTTGAAAAGTGTAAACAATGCTAGCCTTTAAATTGAACTTTTATTTAGTTTCTATAATCCAATAATGAAAGGGGGAGAGGGAGAGAGAGAGAGAACAGAGGAAAAAGGAAAATGGAGTGCAAAGTGGAAAAATTTGCTATTAAATTAATCAAACTGCATCTTCTGAAAAATATTCCATACCCCCCCAAACATATTAGCTTATTTAAGTGAATCTCTTAGGAAACAGTCTTTTTCATGATTAGGTGTCATATTTAATCGCTGAATATAACATTTTATTTGCTTAATAAGCAATTTTGATAAAATTAACACATGTTCATTGGGGAAATTTGTAAAATACTTTTGAAAGTTAAAATATCCATAATTTTGTCAAGAGATTGCTACAAAAGCAAAGATCAAACAATCTGCCAAAGGAAACAAAGCTAAATTTATTTATGAATCTAAATAAAAAATTACAACAAAGTATCTATGGAATCTGAGGTGATGAACTGAGTAATCTTGAGGTGGGTCTTGCAAGCAAGGGAATTAGGTGGGATCAGGCAGATTTTATGACATAATAATAATAGATTGGTGGGTAGAAAAAGGTGAAGATCTTAAACTCTGCTTTAATGAGTAAGCAGTTAGTCGTGGTAAGTAAACTTTTTAGTTGGTTCAAGGAGCAGGTGCAATAGTTTAGATCTTTTTGCTGGTTTTCAGTATTGCCCAGCAAATACTCACAGACATATACATGAGGGATATGTGCTTTGTCATAGAATTATTTAGCACAGGGATAGGAAATTATCTTGAGCTTGTTTTAATCCCATAATCCAAAAAGAATCCCAATAACAATTTAAAAAAATTTTCATTTCCCATAATTTCCTTCACATAAATATCTTTGTATATTTTATATAATTGTCAGTATTATATTTTATATTTTATAATGTAGTTTATAATATTATTATATAATTATATATAAATATGTATATTATATTAAGCAAGCTACTTTCTTTATTAAATGTTCTTAAAAGTATGCTATTTTGGTGCATAGGGTTATGGTGTTGTTAGAAATGTCCAATGATTTATTTTACCAGGTCTCTTTTATTAGATACTTAGTTTGTTTTCAACATTTGGCTATTATAAATAATGCTGCAATGAACATCTGTGCATATAAATCTTTGACCTTATCTCTTATTATCTCTTTAGTACACATTTTTAGAAATAAAATTAACTGCCGAAGGGTGTCCATCTCTATTTAATATAAAACTGAGTGAAATTATGTATGACTTCACTATGATCACAGTTTCAATTTTCTTGTAATTTTTGAGGATATTATATGACAGAGACTATTCTACAATGTGAATAATTTACACATTTTATCTCTTGCGGTTTTTCATCACAAAGGAAAACCATGGAGTAATTTTCTTTAGAACCTGATTACTCAGCCTTACCTATGCCTTTTATTAAACAAATGTCAAAGGTTTCATATTAGGCACTTCATCCTTCCTCATTAATTTTTTTGTTGGTTTTGTTTTGGCTTTTTTACTTTGTAAATTGCTCTGACCCATTATGAATCTAAAAAGCCCTGGTATTCTTCACTAATATCAAGGTCTTAACCTGTGTTCCAGTCCAATGACAATTTGAGTAATTGCATATTTCCTGGTTTCTTCCAATCAGATTCATTTGGAAAAGTTATTACCTTCTTTCTTGGAAATGACAGTGTAATGTTACTTTTATAGATGAGTTTTTGTAAGCAGACTGCATTTTAACAGTAAAAGTTTATCATAATCTCAGCTCAGCTCAGGAAACTTACAAAATAAGTCTGTTCCCTAAAACTGTACACCACTAAAGTTACTTTATGTATGTATAGTTCTGAATAACAACACATAGGTATGCACCACATAATATATCATTGTTAGAGACATTCTAATGCATTAACTAAGTACTATATTTTAGTGAAATTGAATTCATACATTTGTTGGGAATAATTTTTTAAGTGCATCCTAAATCAGTGTTGGCCAACAATTTGAGTAGTTTTCTATTTACAAATATGGACAAAATAATGGTCTCATATGTTGTTACAAGATAAAATATTATATTAGATATATTGGCAAAGAAAACCTTAGTCAGCTACTTTCATAATCTAAAGTACTACTGTGTTTTAGACTTTGGCCTATTTCCGTGACTAATGAAAGAAATACTGGGGAAGAAAAATTATTGAAAACTTTTACTACTTATAGCCTTTAAATAAGGTTTCAGTGGTGATTATTTCTACACTTAGTGTCATTTCAAACAAATCATTTGCTTAACAACATTGTATTCTAATAAGAGAGAGAGAATAGGTTTTCTTCCAGCTGGGGTTCTAATGTTGCTTTATTTTATCATGCAAAATATGTATGAGAACAATTTGTTGTTATACATTTGACATGTAATTGTGAGATATTTATGTAGTATGTCACTCATATTCCTATTTGGTTTTTGAAAAAGTTTCGCATATTTTATGTGAATGTAATATTCCCCTTATTCTTAAAGATAGATACCACATATCTAATTAAAACTCTATTACAGAGTAAATTCAGATAGGCTAATTTTATTTAAATGGAAAGCTCCCAAGTTTTCTGATTTTCTTTTTTAAACTAGAATGCTGATTACAGGAGAATAATTTTCAATTACAAGTTTTACTGAAACCAAATTGAAGTTTATAAAGAATATGCCATTCTTAGGAAGTAAAATGTTCATAGATTATATTTATAAATATTATATGTCATGATGCCTGAAAAAAATCTATACAAAATTTTCCATTAAATTTTTAAAATATATTTAACCCAAGATACATGTAAAAATAGTGGAGATAAATTAGAGATACAATAGGCTGAAAGTGTTAATAGTAAGATTTCCAAACTGAAAATTCTAGTGTTTTAATCATTGATTTATCACTTAGTTACTTGGCAAGTTCTTTATCTCTCTATGCCTCAGTTTTCTCATCTGCAAAATTGTTGTAAAAAAATGAGTAGCTATCTTGTAATTTATATAAAATAGAATAGTGGTTGGCATCTAATAATCTTCAAAATATTAATACGACATTAGTACTACCTTACTTTGAAAAGTTACATATCCACTCATTAGTTAATATTTGTAGAAAACCCAATATTAGCAGAGCAGCATTTAATAGACATTAGCAATTTGAAAAGACAAATTGAAAAAGCAAAACTTGAGTATTTAAAATAGAAAGTAAAGTAGTAGGAGAAAAGTATTGGCATAGCAAGAAACTAAATGAAGTTATTAGAACAACTGGTAGTAAAAGCAAAAATCAATATTATGTAACAGATTTAATAAATATGAAAGAATAAAGAAAAAAATTTAAAATGTGAAATTGCTAAGCACACAAGCATGGAAAGAAAAAACGTATAGTATTAGTGTTTCAAAAAGAATTATTTGTATAGGCAAGTAACATGTTTGGAAGACCTATGCATAGAGATTAGCCTCAAGAAAACTCCACCAAATGAATTGGAGACCTTATAAGGTATGCGTTTCAACATATTGTTTTTGACACACAAAAAACAGACTTTTGGGTGGCTCTTATAGGAAAGACCCTAGTTTGTCATAATTTATTTACTCCTAAATGACTTGTGAATAGGAGAATAATTTTCAAGTTATTTCTTTGGGTCTAGAGTTTCAGACTTTGGGTAGTAAATAAAATAACTTTAATGGATGCACGGCCACATCTATACTGGTAACCAGTGAAAAGCTGCTGAAGTACATTTATCTCACCTAATCCTCACAAAGATCCAGTGAAGGTACCACCATGCTTACTTTATTGTCAGAGAAATAAAGTAAGGCTCAATTATTAAGTAGGAATTGCAAAATTCCATGAGATTATTATTATAATGCTAACTGAAATTCTTGTGAAATAATGTTTTATAAAGATGCAGTATAAATGATTATCTACTATTTATGTTGGTTTGGGTGCTAGTGAATTGACTCAGGCATATAACCCCCTGTAAAATCAGACATTTTATATCCAGAGCAAGATTATAGATTGCACTGACCAAAATGAAAAACGTGTTTTCCATTTAGGGGTGCTTTTCAAAAGATGTCTTTATAAGAAATAGAATACAAATCTGTGTAAAAGTAAAATACTAGAAGGATTTCCTCATTGGGTGCTCACCAGAGCGCTCTTCTAATTTTTTCTCTACTTGTTTGGAAGAATTTGTCCTTTTATTTCAACAAGACTTTTAATCCGTTAGATTTGAAAGATGCTTAAGTGAATGCAACTTAAAGCAGAAATTGCTAAAGAGGTTAATCAAAGCTTTCACAGTACACTTTACTTGGGATTAAAAAAAAACAAAACACAGCAGAGGCAGACAACAGCAGCTCTTTACCTGGATGTTTTCACATAGTCCTCAAAATAACTCTAAGTTAAAGAAAAATCACTTACTTTTTAAATCTGTCCTTCAGATGAGGTTATTTATGGATTTTAAAACTAAATTATCTTGTGTTCTTGGGAAAAATCTAACTTTTACATGATATATTTTCTTTTTAAAATTATTGTTATTCATTGTTTAGGAATGTTTGCATCTGTGCTTATGCACAATAGCATTCAGTAATTTAACTTTCATGCACTGTTTCTCAGGTTTTGACATCCAATTTTTGTAGCTTCAATAAAATGAACCGTTGAATGGTTTACCCCTTTTCTATATTCTGGAATAGTTTGTGTAAACCTTGCATTTACTCTTTGAATATATAACATAACACATCAGTGAAGTCATTATTGTCTAGAATTTTCTCAGTAGAAAAGATAGGTTATGATTTGCAACGTCTCTTTAATAGCTACAGGGTCACTTGAATTTTTAGTTCTTCTTTAGCCAATTTTGTCATGTTATATTATTCTGGAAATTTGTCCATTTAATCTAAATGTTCATATTTATTGGAATGAAGTTCCTTATAATATATTCATTATTTTAATGTCCATAGTTTGATCTCCTTAGCGAATTTTATTAATCTGTGAGTTTTCCCTTTTTTATTATTTAAATCAGAGGTTTGCTAAATTTATTGCCATTATTTAAATAATCAACTTCCAGCTCTTTTTTTTTTCCCTGCCTCACTCTGGAATGTTTCTATTTCATCGTTTTCATTTTCTTTTTTTCTTCTACTGTTTTCTTTGGGACTTATTTTCTTTTCTTCATCTTTCTTTTAAAAAAATACTTGCTTGGCTCCTTAAATTTTAGCCTATCTTCTTTACTAATTTGTGCTAAGTTTATGTCCAAGTATTGCTTTAACTACATTCTCAAGTTTTAATGTGTAAGATTTTTATTATCATTGAATTATAAATATTTTTCCATAGCCATTTGAATTTCTCCCTGAAAGCATTAGTTATATACAAGCTGTTTCTTATTTCTTTAGAGATTAAATAAATTGAGATCAAAAATTATATTTTAAAGTTTTTTGAAATAAGATGTATTTGTTTTAGAGTCTTTTTATGATAAATTATCCTAAATGAACTCATGTGCTTGAAAAGAATGTGATTCTGCAGTTGCTGGATGCAGATCAAAAATAAAAATGAAAATCATTACAACTTATAGGTGTATTGAAACTTTTATCATTATGAAGTTACCCTCTGTCTCCAGCAGGGCTTTTTTTGGCCTTACTCTCATACTGCTCATATATTAACATAACTAGCTGTGTTTTCTTTTTAAAAATATCCTGATATTTGATATAAATATTTGATATAAATATTTCCTATTACTTTATAATATTTGCCTTTTAATTTAGTCCATTTATAACTATTATAATTGTTGATATATTTGAATTTAATTCCTGCCATCTTATCTTGTTTTTTTGATTTGTCCTTCATGGTCTGTGTATTTCTTTCCTCTTTCTTAAATCTGCCAAATATTTTTTCTTCTCTTTTAATGTTTTGCTTCCTGCTAGTTTAGAAATTATACTCTGTTTCTATTCCTTGTCTCTCTAGTTTACTGAAATCTTAATTTGGCAATTAAATTTTAATTAGCACACTTAATTCATCGAAGTCTGAAGTCTAAAGCTGAAATCTGTACCTGCTTCGTAAAAAATAAGACATTACAACATTAGAACATTATAATTCCATCCACTGCTCCTCTCCTTTGATGCATATGCTACTGGTTTATATATTAACTTATATTCATATTTATTTCTATATTTTTTAAATCACATATTAGTTTTTCCTACATAATGAAATTTATCTTTTTAAAGCATATTTCAATCCTCTTATTCTTGAAATTCATAATTTTCACCTGAAATCACTTTTCTTTTACATCATTTCAAAATTTTTTATGAGCATCTGTTGGTAGATATATCAATTAGTTTTTCTTTAATAATTTGGCTCTTATTTTGAAAACACTGAGTTTGAAATTGTATGTGGTATACATAGAGTATATCGTTGTAGAGTGATAGTTTTTTTTTTTACTTTTGGCACTTTGAAAATATCATTCCTATCACCTTACTTTCATTTTTGCTGCTGAAAAGTCACGATGACAACTACGAATTAGAAAACACACCAAAAATCTTTCAAGCCCCTCTTCTTCAAATCTGTAAGTTAGCTAGGAGTTGTAAAAATATACATTAATTTAATATAGTATATTTTGAATGAAGAAATATAGCATGTTCCTGAATAGAAAGACTCAGTATCAAAGAGATGTCAGCCTTTCCCAAATTAATTTGTGAATACAATGCAACTTTAATTAAAATTCTAAAAGGTTTGTGGTTTGTGTGTACCTGTGTGTATCCATCCAAGAGGGGCCAAGAAAACAGTTAAGATTAAGACCAGTAATGCAGGGTTTCCTCCACTCAATATCAAGATATTACAAAGCTTTGATGATTAATATCTTTAATTTTACTTAGAGATAAACACAAAAGAAGAGAATACTCAGAAACAGATTCATGACTACATGGGAACTTGCTGTACAACAGTGGGTAGATATTAGAAACCAGTGGTGAAGCAATGTGCTATTTAGTAAATATGTTGGGACAGTAAACTTATTGCTGAAAAAAAGTAAAATCTGAAACCTACTTCACAATATTTATAGATTTCAGATAAAAATCTAAATCCAAAAAGTAAAATGTACAAAACGAACAAGTAAATGTAGGAATATATATGTCATTGTGTAGGGTCAGTTTTTAATCTGTTGATACACAATATGTGTACATGTTTATAGGGTATATGTGATATAAATAAGACACAAATGTCTCCATTATTAAGGAATACTATGTTTATGGATGCCTTTAGATGCAGTAAAAGAATAAAAATATAAACAGGAACTTATCAACTTAGGTAAACTAATTACTTCTAAGAGGGAAATCAGGATAAGGAGATGTGAAAAGGAAGTTTCAACAAAACTGTAATGTTTCATTTTTTCAAAATAAATCAACTAAATACTGAAAATTTTAAATATTAAGTAAATGTATTTGGGGAGTCTATGGGGGTATGTTATATTGCTCTGCATATCTTTCAATATGTTAATAATATTTCATAATTTAAAAAAGTTAATTCAGAAATATAAACATGCTTTGCAAATTGCACCAGATGCCACAAACCAAATCAAACACTTATTTTTTTAATGGTTATGTGCAGACAGTATTTTTGTTCCTAGTGCACACACACTGATTTTTCCAGATGTTACCTCATAAAAAAAGATGATAATCATCAACAAATGTAGTGTTATCTTTGAATTAGAGGGGTGTTAATGCCATATATTATGATAAGAACAGTTCAGATGGCAATGGGCTATGGCAATTTACCTACATGATGACAATTTCAGTACTGTGTTGTGATTCAAATTCAGCATGCTACCAAGATAGGAACAAACGGTATTTCTTTGCTCAAAAAGGTGTTAAATATATATAATGCTAAAACAAGATTATAAAACAATAATAAGGTCTAGAGAGTTTTGGTATTACTAGGACAAACTGAAATCTTTATAGTACAACATTAATAAAAGCTCAATTTACTGAGCCCTCATTATGATAGACAGTCAAGAATTCTATATACATGATCTCATTTGATTTTCACAACAATCCTGGGAAGTACAATATTACCCATTCCACTGATGGGGAAGCCAAGATTAAGTGTTCTAATACGTGTAAGACATCACAATAGGTGGCAGAATCCAGCAAATGCAGCCCAGCCAAGCTCCAAATCATTGGCCATTAGGAACAACTTTATTATTATCAAATAACTAGTTTTTGTTTTCTATGGCATGTTAGCCAGCTGTTTTTTTTGTTTGTTTTTTTTTTTTGTTTTTTTTTTTTTTTTTTGAGACGGAGTCTCGCTCTGTCACCCAGGCTGGAGTGCAGTGGCGCAATCTCGGCTCACTGCAAGCTCTGCCTCCCGGGTTCACGCCATTCTCCTGCCTTAGCCTCTCCGAGTAGCTGGGACTACAAGCGCCCGCCACCACGCCCGGCTAATTTTTTTGTATTTTTAGTAGAGACGGGGTTTCACTGTGGTCTCGATCTCCTGACCTCGTGATCCGCCCGCTTCGGCCTCCCAAAGTGCTGGGATTACAAGCGTGAGCCACCGCGCCCGGCCTAGCCAGCTGTGTTTTAAGCTACTGAAGCATTTGTACATTTTAGTGGTGGACAATTTTTACCTAGTGCAAAATTTTAAAAGTAATAGGTTTTTGCCTGACTGGATGAGAATTAACTAATAGATCAAACATTTTCTTAGTTAATATTTTTTCTCTAAAAATATTTGAAATTTCATCAAATGCCATAAAAAACAACACGGAATCAGAATAGTGGAAGCTCTGCAAATTAGGAGACCACTGACAATTTGAAATACGGGCAAGATTACATCATACAGTACGAACCAAAGTGGTTCTTAGCAAATTTTAGAAAGTTATAGGCACAAATACATGTTGTTGTGTTTTTTTAACATAGTATATCCCTCAAGAATGCTTAGTCAGTGAATTTTGGTAAATCTGACAAATTCTGCTAGAAATTGAGAAAAATATATTCAGGCTGGGCGTGGTGGCTAACTCCTGTAATCTCAGCACTTTGGCAGGCCAAGGCAGGAGGATCACTTGAGGTCAGGGGTTCGAGACCAACCTGGCTAACATGGTGAAACCCTGTCTCTACTAAAAATACAAAAATTAGCTGGGCATGGTGGTGGATACCTGTAATCCTAGCTACTTGGGAGGCTGAGGCAAGAGAATCACTTGAACCCGGGAGGCGGAGGTTGCAGTGAGCCGAGATCGTGCCACTGCACTCCAGCCTGGCGACTGGCAACAGAGCGAGACTCCATCTCAAAAAAAAAAAAAGAAAAACATATTTTAGTTTTTCATGGCATCTTTTCTACACTACTTTCTAATTATGCCATAGGTCTCAACTATATAACAGCAGTGTTGAATTCAAAGTACTGAAAGTCACACTATTAAGAAATGTTGACTTAAAGAGAATGAATTATTGTGTATGGCTTACAATTCAGCAAAAACCCAACACAAAAAGCACTAAAAGGGAGGTATGTCAACTTATACACAAGATTAAATCTCCTGCTCTAAAACGTTTCTCAGCCAATAACTTGATGGGGACTGTATACACTAAGAGCTGTATTTGTCATACACAAGTGCTTGCACATCTTCAAAAAAAAAAAACTGCTTTAGTTGAGGCAGGCATATTGAAGCCACTGATATAAATTACACTTAAAAAAATCAATGCTCACTAATGTAAGAAGAAAAGGATGGTTTTGATGCCACCTTTGTTCTAGTTTTAGTTCTCTTCCCTTAATTTCATGGCAGGTTTTACTTGCCACAATTTTCTTATGTGTGTATGCCTGCTCCAGATCAATGCAACTTATAATTTGTTCTTCCCCTGAAAATCATTTTTACATTTTGCCTCTTTCTTCTTGTTGCAGAGTATATAGTCGAGCAACAGATAATATGCTATATTCCTTAGCTTGTTTACTTTGTCTGCTCCAGTTCAATAATCTTATTTTTCAGTATACCTGAGTACTTTTTTTGCTGAAATAATAAGAGTTATATTTTTACTATCTTAGGATTCTCCAAAGTTAGGGTGTTTTAAAAAAAAGTGAAGAAAAAAAGAACAAAGAACAAGTGATAAGGTCCAGTAGTTAAGATCATGAGGATGGAATAAAACAGAATAGGTGTGAGTCTCAGTTTTGTCACTTTTAACTGAGTAATCTGACCCCAATCAATTGTGTTTCCTCATTTGTAAAATGGAAATATGAATAGCATTCTCTAAGATTAAATAGGATTTAAAATTCCATTTCCTAGATGATAGAAAATAACTAGTCTTTTGTAGTTTCACTTATTGATTGAGATCATCATGATTTGGCTTCATTATTATTTTTATGTAAATGTAAGAAAAATAAATAAGCTTGAAACATGTTGTTTAACTCTTTTTTTCAATGTAAATAATTGGGAGTTGGCTTTCTTGGCAGAGCCTGAAGATTATATAATAATGAAAGATTATGTAATTAGCATATAATTATAAAAATATGTAATAATTTTAATGAGTGCCGTATAGCATTCAACACATATCTTTCAGTGATGTACTTGCTTAAAAATATTAACAGAATATTCATTATCTGCCAAGCATGATTCACATTACGAGAATTTGGTATTAATTTCAGAAGGCATATTCTTACATTTACAAACCTCGCTTTTGAGTCTATTTTTCTTAAAGGGTACATTAAAAACTATTAGTAAATGATTTTATACAAATAAATAAAATATTATGTAATTGGAAAAGTAATATAGTGCATAATGACAAAAGAATCTACACAAATGCTTAACAAATTTGAAAAAAGTATTTAATACCTAGCATGGGTATAATTTTGGTTATGTACAAAACACTCTTTACACTTAAAATGTGTGACTGTTTCTGAAAGGGGCTATATACTTGATTTTGACAGACTTTTAAAAGATGCAATTTTATCCCACATGTTGTATGCCACAGCAATGGTTGCATTTGAAAATATATCATGTGGTATGAAGACTGCCCAGTAATTAATGAGAGTGATTTATAACTCTGTAAAATCCTGATAGTGCACTTGAATTTCCAAGTTATCTGTATTTTATGTTTCCATTTAAAATATACAGAACAAATATCACTTCAATTTTCTAAATAAGTGATAATACAGAATAAAACGAAGGAGTCTGGTCTTTATAAAAATAAGCTTCTGGTTTAATACAGCATTTTTAGATGTATTCTTAAATAATTTCCTTGCAAATAAAGAAAAAAAATACTAAATATCCCTGAGGAACCTAGCTGAACATATATTTTTGACCACATAAAGAAGGAAAGCGGAGGTTCTGTTTCACATAGCAGTTAGGGGCAGTAAAAAAGAAATTGAGTGAAGGAGAAATGCTTGTTGAAGATGATGCCAAAAACAATGCGACATGATTTCCCACCTTTGCATAATGGCATTCTAATGGCATATTTGAGATGTATCTTATTTCAATTAATTTTCATCACAAGCCATTAAGGTAGGTATTTATATCTCCATCTTCACACCAAAGATCACAGAGAGCCTTTAACTGGCAAGAGGTGAGAGAAGCATAAGTATGTGTGGCTACAAGAAAAAATGATAGCTGATCGTCAAGATTCAATCATTTTCATCCTAAAAACACTTTTTAAAGCACTTAGCAAGTACCAGGCCTCTGCAAAATATATAAGCGCTTTTCCCCTTCTACTGCTGGTCTCTGAACTGTCAGAGCCTCCCTGGGAAATGTCAAATGCCAAGTTCCACTTTCACTGGTTATACCCCTCACATGCATTAACCCAACACACCTCATTGTAACATAATGCTCCTAAGAAAGAACAAAACAAAATAACCTGATGATAACTGATACTATGTCAGTATGGCATTTTGTGTGTGTGTGTGTGTGTGTGTGTGTGTGTATGTATATAGATCGTATATAATTTATATATTATATTGAATATATTTTTTCAGATAAAAATACATGGATTTGTAGAGGGGACTTCAGTCATTTTATTTTCCTTTTTTCAACTTTTAGGTTCAGGAGGTACATGTGTAGTTTTGTTAGATGGATAAGTTGAGTCATTGGGGTTTAGTGTACAAATGATTTTGTCACCCAGGTAATGAGCATAGTACCCAATAGGTAGTTTTGCAACCCTCACCCTCCTCCCACCTTCTCCCCTCAAGTCATCCTGGATATCTATTGTTACCATCTTTGTGTCCATGTATTCTTGTTGTTTAGCACTCAATTATAACTGAGAACATGTGCTATTTGGTTTTCTGTTCTGCGTTAATTTGCAGTCTTTTGATTCACAGGAGAAATATCTCATGCCACAATTAGTGAAAATATCTCCATGAAGAATGGTCATTTTGATGCACCCATATCATACTATTATCCTATGTTTGTAGTTCATTCTGCATGTGAGTGGAAACATTAAAATGCAGAATCAAAGAACCTTCTGCAAGGTGAATTATTTCACTTCCATGCTCAAAAGCCTGAAGGTCCCTTAATCTGTGTTCATACTGACAAAGCAGCAAAAAGAATATAAGACCACATTCCTTACCAATAAAAATTTTTCAAAGCTATGTACACCATTAGAGAAGAGTAATTAGTCACGGTCAGTTTGGTTAAAGAATACTGTGGTTAGTTGGTAAGTATGAAATACAAATGTTTTGCAGTACAAATGCATTTTATGCTGTCTACTACACTAATCTATAAAAGAAAATTTTAATGACATCAGAATTATTTCTAAATGTACATGTTATTCTACTTGCCCACCATGATCATCATAAATGCAAATAATTATCTTTTTCTTATTACACTCATATTTTTGGTAAGGAGGAATTTTAGCTTATTTATTACTTAAAAGCCATACTATATTACAAGGCTACAGTAACCAAAACAGCATGGTACTGGTACCACAACAGAGACATAGATCAATGGAACAGAACAGAGCCCTCAGAAATAATGCCACATATCTACAGCTATCTGATCTTTGACAAACCTGACAAAAACAAGAAATGGGGAAAGGATTCCCTATTTAATAAATGGTGCTGGGAAAACTGGCTAGCCATATGTAGAAAGCTGAAACTGGATCCCTTCCTTACACCTTATACAAAAATTAATTCAAGATGAATTAAAGACTTAAATGTTAGACCTAAAACCATTAAAATCCTACAAGAAAACCTAGGCAATACCATTCAGGACATAGGTGTGGGCAAGGACTTCATGTCTAAAACACCAAAAGCAATGGCAACAAAAGCCAAAATTGACAAATGGGATCTCATTAAACTAAAGAGCTTCTGCACAGCAAAAGAAACTACCATCAGAGTGAACAGGCAACCTACAGAATGGGAGAAAATTTTTGCAACTTACTCATCTGACAAAGGGCTAATATCCAGAATCTACAATGAACTCAAACAAATTTACAAGAAAAAAACAGACAATCCCATCAAAAAGTGGGCAAAAGACATGAACACACACTTCTCAAAAGAAGACATTTATGCAGCCAAAAAACACATGAAAAAATGCTCATCATCACTGGCCATCAGAGAAATGCAAATCAAAACCACAGTGAGATACCATCTCACACCAGTTAGAATGGCCATCATTAAAAAGTCAGGAAACAACAGGTGCTGGAGAGGATGTGGAGAAATAGGAACACTTTTACACTGTTGGTGGGACTGTAAACTAGTTCAACCATTGTGGAAGTCAGTGTGGCGATTCCTCAGGGATCTAGAACTAGAAATACCATTTGACCCAGCCATCCCATTACTGGGTATATACCCAAAGGACTATAAATCATGCTGCTATAAAGACACATGCGGCCGGGCGCGGTGGCTCACGCTTGTAATCCCAGCACTTTGGGAGGCCGAGGCGGGCGGATCACGAGGTCAGGAGATCGAGACCACGGTGAAACCCCGTCTCTACTAAAAATACAAAAAATTAGCCGGGCGTGGTGGCGGGCGCCTGTAGTCCCAGCTACTCGGAGAGGCTGAGGCAGGAGAATGGTGTGAACCCGGGAGGCGGAGCTTGCAGTGAGCCGAGATCGCGCCACCGCACTCCAGCCTGGGTGACAGAGCAAGACTCTGTCTCAAAAAAAAAAAAAAAAAAAAAAAAGACACTTGCACACGTATGTTTATTGCAGCACTATTCACAATAGCAAAGACTTGGAACCAACCCAAATGTCCAACAACAATAGACTGGATTAAGAAAATGTGGCCCATATACACCATGGAATACTATGCAGCCGTAAAAAATGATGAGTTCATGTCCTTTGTAGGGACATGGATGAAACTGGAAAACATCATTCTCAGTAAACTATTGCAAGGAGAAAAAACCAAACACTGCATGTTCTCACTCATAGGTGGGAATTGAACAATGAGAACTCATGGACACAGGAAGGGGAACATCACACTCTGGGGACTGTTGTGGGGTGGGGGCAAGGGGGAGGGACAGCATTAGGAGATATACCTAATGGTAAATGACGAGTTAATGGGTGCAGCCAAACAACATGGCACGTGGATACATATGTAACAAACCTGCACATTGTGCACATGTACCCTAAAACCTAAAGTATAATAAAAAAAGATAAAATTGGAAACCACATTTTTTATGTTTTCCAGTGCTATTACTCTCAAAAGTAGTCTTCCTTTTTAAAAAATGCGACATATTTTTATAGTCATACATACCTTTAATATATATAAGGCAAAAAAAGCTGTTGAATGTATTTAATACTTTAAGTAAATAGTTATATATTTATAATGGTAAGTTGTTAAAATTCACTAGACATGAAAGGAAAATTAAAAGAACTGATGATGATGACAATGATGAAGACAGTCTTGAATTTTGTGGATATTTGATAGCCATCAAAAAAGGAGCCAAAGAAACAGGTGAAAAACTAGTCTGGACTTGAAGCATCTTCCATAGGCTTGCTATTCTTTCACTGGGCTGTGGGGCATCAGTCGTGAGTTACAGTACAGTAAGTTTTTAATGCTGCAGTTCTTTGTCTCCAGGTATCTGTTACAAAACATTATGCTTTTTTAAAAAACAAAAAAAGCATTAAATAGGAAGTCAGAGATGTAAGTAGGCAGAGATATAAGCTACATAAGTGCCTTTTTGTTTCTTTTCATAATTTTGAATAACTCGAGGGCTTTTCATTGCAGATTCCTACTGTTCTGACCTATAAAAATGTATTCTTATTACCAAGTGTTTTTCTTTTTTACATAGTTCATGATTTTGTTAATAATGTATATCTGAAATAAAATAATCAGGAAATGTTACCATCATTATGACATCTTAATGAAACGAAGTAATGTCTTAGAGTTTCTAATAGAAATCAAAATATTTTAAAACACATAATCACAGATCTTCCCCTTTTGGAAAATTACTTTTCAGTTGGTTTCCTTCCAAGTAGAGTTCCGCAAATAAATCCTTCCCACATAAAACCAAAACCTGCCATCAAAACTACCCTGACCCTTATTCTCTCCATAGTGTTATATATATATAATGTTATATTCATTCAGGGTTAGAATGTATTAAGCTAATGTTTAGAAGACAAAAAACAGTTGGATAGAAAGTAAAGAGGAGATTGAAAGATAATCCTTAATTTATTCATCCTTCTATATCCACATTCTTCCACTGTCAAGACTATAATAATTCCACTGTGGTTCAATAAACCTACGAAAATATTAGTTTTACGTATTATGTATAAAAGTGATGAAGCAGTAAGTTACCTGTATTCATCAAAACACATGATATCTAAGTTATAAATATGCTAGTATTCATATATACACATTATAGATATGTGTGTATAAGTGTATATACACACATTTTTAAGTAACAAGATTTATTTCATATATGCCTATAAGAATTATTGCTACAGCATTTTGTATACATGGTAAAATTTAATTCTGAATTGTAATAAGACCACTTGGACCTGTTCTAGTGTCTAGGAGTTTCCCTAACCTTTAAGCTAAGAATCATAGTTCTTGGTCCCTAATTAATCTGGGTGTAAAACTTTTTCAAAGGGAATGATTAAGAACTAAATTTTATATCTTTATTATTCAAATCCTATATGGACAAAACTTCACATTGCTACATAGTGTATTGTTAGAATAGAAAGTCAAGTGGTCCAGTCTAAAAATAGATTTGAATGGCAGTTCCTGTCATCATTAATACGAGCAGCTTTAGTGAGGTGATCATAAATGCTCCTGTCTGCATTTGTATCTTGGCTCTCACAGTTCTTCCACACAAACTGCAAAGCAAAAATATTTCTTGTGTCTCAGAGTTATCATGTCCAAAATTAACCTGGATCTACAGTGGGGCATAGTTGTGTAGTATAACAGTTTGTTTACTTTCTTTTATATATACTAATGGAGGGAAATCTTAACTCTGATGTCTTGTTTTTAGGATCTTCCTGACTCTGGACTTTTTTCAACTTAACAGCTGAATCTACTTCCTTCTCCAGTTATGGGGTCTATTGTACTTGCAGGTTGAGGACATAGCCTTCGTATGTCCACCCTTATTTCTGACCTAAGAATTGCATTCCCATATCCTGCTATGGAAGCTTATTTTTAACTTGTTCTACCTTTGCTGGAATCTATTTGTTAGTTTCCTCTCTTTTTAGGCTTGGGACAACATCTTGTTCTTGTCAGTTTCTTGCACCTGGACAGCTTCCAAACACCTATGACTAAGGCCCTACTTCCTAATGTAGACTGCTTTCATGGGTATCTAAATATTATCAGTTCCTAGATGCTGTGTTGCCATAGCCCACTTGCCTGCCCGGCAGGACGTCCTGGGTGCATATACTGGATTTCTTTTAGGCCAAATACATGCCTGCATTTGCACCTGTCTAAGGATGATAACAGGAGCAATAACAACAGTTATTATAATTTCTACCCAAATTCTAATTCATCAACATATTTTGTACGCTACACTACATCAATAGTTTTCATTCTTTCCTTTAGTTTTAGGTAACATAATACATGAAAACATATGTTTTCTCACATTTCCACTGATTTTTTTTTTATTGAACAAATAATTCCAGAGCATCTTTGTTTTGCCAGGACATTTCCTAGGAATTATAGACATTGATTTCTATACTTAAGGAGTCTGAATACTTGGAGAACAGAATACAGTGAAATAAAATGGTGCTAAAAGCATACAAGAATTCCCTAATTAAGGAAAAAAGAAAAGTAGTATCAGTTAGAGCTTTCTAGAGAAGGTGCTTGCACTTAAGCTGAGCATTAATGATTAAGTAAAATTTAAGAAAATGTGCAATGGATTTGTATCTGCTTCCATATATCTCTACTTAAACTGATAATTTATAGGAATTATATTTGATAAAGAAAGAACACCAATGAATAGCTCATTTGTCTTATTCCATTTTGTTGCATTACAGCCAAAGCAGACTGAAGGTGCCACTGCTCCCTATCTTCTATTGATGATGGTAATTATGACATTGGTGATGATGATGACAGCAAACAAAAACTTCCTGAGTGTTTATATATTCCAGGAGGTTTGTTACAATGGCTTTATAGCCTTGTGGTCTTTGTCCCATTTCATTCTCATAATAGGGATAATATTAAGACAGCCCTCAATATTTCTGGCCATTTCTGTACATAAAACTTCTCTTAGTTATTCAATCAAATACTAATCTTGCTACCGCTGTGAAAGGATTTTACAGATGTAATTAAGACCTCAATTCAGTTGACCTTAAGATAGAGGATTATCTAGGTAGGTCTGAACTAATCATATGAATGCTTCAAATCTGGGTCAGAGACACTGGAGTCAGACAGATCCAGAGCATGGGAAGGATCAGTGCATTATTGGTGGCTTTAAAGATGGAGAGGGTCACATGAGAAGAAAATAGGTAGACTGCAGGATTTGAGAGTGACTCCTGGCTGACAACCAGCAAGGAAATGGAAAGTCAGGGGGCCTTAGAATCAATTGAACTGAGAAAATGAATTCATGACCACATGAGCTTGAAAGGGGACGCTGAGCTCCTGCGCACAGCCTGGCTAACACTTTGGTTTTAGTCTTGTGAAACCCTAAACAGAAAAATCCGTTAAGTCTGACTGGACTTCTGACTTACAGAAATGTGTGATAATAAGTCAACATTATTTTGAGCTACTGACTGTGGTAATTTGTCATGCAACAATAGAAAACTGATATAATGCTCTCAATCATATAAATTGGTAACATTATTTTAAATAAGGAAAGTGATAGGCCGGCGCGGTGGCTCACACCTGTAATCCCAGCACTTTGGGAGGCCGAGGTGGGCGGATCACGAGGTCAGGAGATCGAGACCACAGTGAAACCCTGTCTCTACTAAAACTACAAAAAATTAGCTGGGCGCAGTGGTGGGCGCCTGTAGCCCTAGCTACATGGAGAAGCTGAGGCAGGAGAATGGCGTGAACCCAGGAGGCGGAGCTTGCAGTGAGCCGAGATTGCGCCACTGCACTCCAGCCTGGGCAACAGAGTGAGACTCCATCTCAAAAAAAAAAAAAAATAAAAGGAAAGTGAATCTTAAGGGCTTTTGCTCATATTTACCATACATCAGTAGGGCTGACAATACAATGCAAAACACAGCACTATTGTGAAGATAATGTTTTCATATTATGGCAGTCTTACTTTTGATGTTAGAACTAAGGACTCTTGCCTCCTAATCTGTACACAATAAATTATATATCATTTTCTCCTAAATTCTAGTTTCAAACAAAGACACATAAGCTTGAAATGTCTCTCATGTCTCTAAGTACCTAAGGCAATATTTAGAAAATGCTCCCAATTTCATTAGGGTTAAGGTAGGGAGTTACAAATTTCTTTTCTTCAGTATTTTCCTTATAATTTTACACATTTTTCTGGGTACAGTTTGTGGCATCAGGCCTCACAAATGCTTTGTTTTCATCTATTTGTCGGCAAATCTCTCATCTTAGCTAAGGCCTGAAAGGGTCACAGAAGAGAAACTTAAGGAGCACTACATTCATGTCTCCATCCTTCCCATCCCAGAATGAAACAGGCATGAGTAAAAGAGGTGGCACAGTTAATGGCTCTCCACACAGATAGAAAGATTTAAGGCAATTATCTTGAAAACTTATGGGGATAAAAGGAAAATAAGAAAGGTTTATTGGCTTGAGCATTTTGACAACCACATGGATTTAGTTTAAATCTTGACTTTGTTTTCACAGATTCAAAATGTATTTTCTGAGTCACAGACTAAATCATGATGCCTTGCTTCCTCCTACTCCTCATAATCAATTCTTTAGTTGTTGTTTGAGTAAGTGTGAATTGGGAACAAAACAATTTGTCAATTGGTTTCAGACTCAAAGACACAATTATTTTGCAGGCAGCACTGTTGCCTTTGGAAACAATGATATTAAGAAGTGTAAGAATCAAGGTGATTCCCAGCACACTTTTCAGAGAGGGACTGAATGGTTATGGGCATCCTTTGAAGAAAAGGTATTAAAAGCCTGCTGACCCTGCAGCTGTGTGTTGATAAAATTACGTATTACTGAGGAACACATGGACTCTTATATATTTGTATACTTTCAAGCTTCATAATAATACCAGCCAACACTAAATTGTACTTACTATATGTCAGGAATTGTTCATGGCATTTTTACATATATTATCTCATTTAATCTTCAAAATAATACTATTGGGCAGTGTATTAGTCCATTCTCATGCCCTAGAGACATTTTCTCCATTGCCTTGGTAATTAACATTTGGATCCTCATTACTTATGCCATGAAGAAATACTCAAGACTGGGTAATTTATGAAAAAAGGTTTAACTCACAGTTCTGCATGACTGTGGAGGCCTCAGGAAACTTAAAATCATGGCAAATGGTACTTCTTCACAGGGTGGCAGGAGAGAGAAGTGCAGAGTGAAGTGGCGAAAATCCCCTTATAAAACCATCAGATCTTGTGTGAACTCACTCACCATCACAAGAACAGCATAGGTGTATCACGTCGATGATCTAATCACCTCCCATGAGGTCCCTACCCCAACATATGGAGATTACAATTCAAGACGAAATTTGAGTGGGTACACAGAGCCAGACCATATCATTGTGCCCCTTGCCCCTCCCAAATCTCATCTTCCTCACATTTCAAAATACAATTATGCCTTCCCAATAGCCCCCAAAGTCATAATTCATTTTAAGATTAACCCAAAAGTCCAAGTCCATAGTCTCATCTCAGACAAGGCAGGTCGCTGCCACCTAAGAGTCTGCAAAATCAAAAGCAAGTTAGTTACTTCCTAGGGAATGGGGGAAATTGGCCAAAACAAAGGGACTACAGGACCCTTGCAAGTCCGAAATCCAACAAGGCAGTAATTAAATATTAAAGCTCCAAAATAATCTCTTTTGACTCCATGTCTCACATCCAGATCATGATGATGCAAGAGGTGGGCTCCCATGGCCTTGGACAGCCCCACCCCTGTGGCTTTGCAGGGTACAACCCCCCTCCCAGCTGTGTTCATGGGCTGGCATTGAATGTCTGTGGATTTTCCAGGCACATGATGCAAGCTACTGGTGGATCTACCATTCTAGGGTCTTGAGGACAGTGGCCTTCTTCTCACAGCTCCACTAGGCAGTGTCCCAGTGGGGGCTCCAACCCCACCTCTCCCTTCTGCACTGCCTTAGCAGAGGTTCTACATGAGGGCTCTGCCCCGGCAGCAAACTTCTGCCTAGATATCCAAGCATTTCCATACATCCTCTGAAATGTAGGTGGAGGTTCCCAAACCTGAATTCTTGACTTCTGTGGACCCGCAGTCCCCACACATGTAAGCTTCCAAAGCTTAAGGCTTGCACCCTCTGAAGCAACAGTCTGAGCTGTACATTGGCCCCTTTTAGCCATGGCTGGGATGCAGGGTACCAAGTCCTAAGACTGCACAAAGAAGCAAGACCCTGGGCCTGGCCCACTAAACCATTTTTTTCCTCTTAGGCCTCTGGGCCTGTGATGGGAAGAACTGCCATGAAGGCCTCTGACATGCCCTGGAGACATTTTCCCTATTGTCTTGGTGATTAACATTTGGCTCCTCATTCTGTATACAAATTTCTGAAGCTGCCTTAAATTTCTCCTCAGAAAATGGATTTTTCTTTTCAACTGCATCATCAGGCTGCAAATTTTCCAAACATTTGTGCTTTGCTTCCCTTTTAAACATAAGTTCCAATTCCAAACCATCTCTTTGTGAATACATAAAACTGAATGCTTTTTACAGCACCCAGGTCACATCTTGAATGCTTTGCTGCTTAGAAATTTTTTCCACCAGATACCCTAAATCTTCTCTCTAAAGCTCAAAGCTCCATAGATCATTAGGGCAGGGACAAAATGCCACCAGTCTCTGCTAAAGCATAGTTAGAATCACGTTTATTCCAGTCCCCAAGTTCCTCATCTCCATTTGAGACCACCTCAGCCTAAATTTCATTGCTCATATCACTATCAGCATTTTGGTCAAAGCCACTCAATAAGTCACCAGGAAGTTCCAAACTTTCCCACATCTTCCTGTCTTTTTCTGAGACCTACCAACGGTTCCAACTTCTGCCTGTTACTCAGTTCCAAAGTCACTTCCACATTTCCAGATATCTTTATAGCAGCACCCTACTCTATGCGGTACCAATTTACTGTATTAGTCTGTCCTCATGTTGACATGAAGGAACACCTAAGACTGGGTAATTTATGTAGAAAGAGGCTTAATTGACTCACAGTTCTGCATGATTGGGGAGGCCTCAGGAAATTTATAATCATGGCAGTAGGCACCTCTTCACAGGGGAGCAGGAGAGAGAAGTGCACAGTGAAGGGGGCTAAAGTCCCTTATAAAACCATCATATCTAATGAGAACTCACACACTATCATGAGAACAACATGTAGGAACAGCCTCTATGATCTAATCACCTTCCATGAGGTCCCTCGCCCAACACGTGGGGATTACAATTCGGATTACAATTAGAGATGAGATTTGGGTATGGACATAGAGCCATACCATATCAGGTAGTAAACACTATATTGCTGTTTCAGAGAGAAGAACATAGAGGCAGTATGGATAAATAATTTGTACACAGTCACACAAGTAATTAGTGGTAGAGGTGGGATATGAACCCAGGAAAATAGGCTTCAAAGTCTATGGTCTATTCACTGATGCTGTGGCAAATTGTATTTTCCAAAGATATTTACAACAATATTTCATATCCAACTCATTTTTCTTACAATGTGATCGTGACACATTTCCTCAAGAAGTGTGGTATACATTCTCCTTTTTCTTAAATATGATAAGGTCTGGGACGAAGCTGGAAATGACATTGAAACTTTCAAGGCTAGATCATAAAAGATGATACAGCCTTCACCTGATTCTCTGTTGGGGTACTCATACTTGCAGCCTGAGATGCCATAAAAGCTGCCTGATATCCTTGGGACCACCATGGCGTGAAAAAGCCCAAAGCAGCCCACAGGAAAGGGCTATGTAGTGAGGTCCTGAGAATACATAAAAATGGAGAGATGCCCAGGAAGCTACCAGGTACTACAGAATCCCCACTATTTCAGCATCAGTCACAATCTGACTTCAACCACGTGAAGGATTTGAATCAAAATTGCTCTGCCAAGCCATTCTCAAATGCAAATGGATGATTTGAACACTCATTATATAGGAGATAAGTGGACTTCGTTTAAAATGAAGCAATATAATTACTTTTTTAAAATGTGCTTTAATTATGTTATTATATTGGTATATGGGTCTGATTTCCCAAATAGAAATATTCTTATTATGATATTATCTCATTTGAATTTTGTTGATGTAATCTAGTTACTAGTTTTGTTTTGTCTTCTATTATTTCAAAAAAAGCCTAATTTCTATAGATACTGGCTAAATTTTACAAGTTGTAACTTATTTTTCAATTTCTAATTTTTATTTTGTAATTAAATAAAAATTGTATATATTAATGATGTACAACATAAAGTTTTGATACATGTATATATACATTGTGTGGTAGCTAAATTAAGCTTATATTTTACTCACTGTCTTTAATTATGTCAAACCATTTTTTTCAGGATGAAAAGTCCGCATTACCGCAAAATATCCCCTTTTTGTGATGAAACATATTCTACTTTGTGAATAAGAACCCACAGAAGACATACAGATGGCCAACAAGCATAAGAAATAATGCTCAAGATCGCTGATCATTAGCAAAATGCAAATCCAAACCACAGTGAGATACCATCTCACATCAGTCAGAATGGCTATTACTAAAAAGTCAAAAAGGAATAGAGGCAGGTGAGGGTGTGGAGAAAGGGAATGCTTATACACTGCTGGTGGGAGTACAAATTAGTTAAGCCATGTGGAAAGCAGTGTGACAATTCCTCAAGGAACTTAAAGAATTACCATTTGGCCCAGCAATCCCATTATTGGGTATATACCCAAAGGAATATAAATCATTATGCCATAAAGACATATGCACATGTATGTTCATTGTAGCACTACTCACAATAGCAAAGACACGGACTCAACCTAAATGTCCATTAATGGTGGACTGGATAAGAAAATGTGGTACATATACATCATGGAATACTATGCATCCATAAAAAGAATGAGATCATGTCCTTTGCAGCAACATAGATGGAGCTGGGTGCCATTATCCTAAGCAGAACTAATTCAGAAACAGAAATCCAAATACCACATGTGTCTCACAAGTGGGAGACAAACAACAAAAACACATGGACACTAGGAGGGGAACAATAGTCACTAGGGCCTCCTTGAAGGTGGAGGGTGGGAGGAGGGAGAGGATCAGAAAAAATATACCTATTGGATATTATACTTATTAACAGGGTGACTAAATTATCTGTACACTAAACCCTCATGGCACAGAGTTTATCTATGTAACAAAGCTGCACATGTACCCCTGAACCTAAAAGTTAAAATAAAAACAATAATAATAAAGAAACCATATGGCAGTATGTAACCTGACTCCGTTACATACTCAGTGTGTTATATACGGAGATTGTAACAATCCAGCCATAAGACTCACACTGGATAATAATATTAAATCAAGTGTCATGTTACGGAGAGATCTGAAGAACGAAGTAAGTACTTTTTCAGTCACTTAAACAAAGCAACTGCTTGGATGTTCACCCAGTAAGCTCCATCTTATTGCTCAATGGGCATCTTATTTGAGAAGTAATGTTTCCACTGGCAAGCCTATTTACTTATTTAAGCTTTATTTAAAATGATTTTAAATATATAAAGTCAAGTAATATGTGGAGTTGTAAGCTCAACCACTACTAGTAGTTTAAATCTATGAAACTGACTAATCTTAAATATTTGCAAGTAGAATTCATTTTCAAGGGACAATCACATTCAGTACCCAGTTCCTATGTATGTCCGCTAGAGAGATGTAGAAATTGATACTAATCCATTAATACAAAGTTGGAGTATTCAAATGTGCCCTAAAAGAAAACATAAAACTTATATTTTATATGTTAGGTTATAAACATGAAACTATATCCAGAATTCGAGTTCTAGTTCCATTAAATACATTTATTACTAGAAGTCAGTGTAATTACAATGAAACTGAGTTTTAGCATTAGGTTTCTGAAGAAGTATTGACCAAGGGTAAACGTGATTTCTCGGTGAGATGATCAATTTTCTCCTAAATAAAAGTCTGTAAAATGGCTATTGCCAGAGTCATATCTTTGGAGTGTATGCTCATTAAGGATAAAACATCAAAAATAGATAAATGAGAAATGCATGTTTTAGGTTAGATTTGGATTACAGTCTTCATTTCTGTATTTCAATGACTGCAATCATAACTAAATGAAAAATTGAACATTTTAGGATTTGAAATGAGATAAAAGATTACAGGAATGTGAAAAATATATCTGTATTGATATTTCATGTATCTTTACTGTTTTTTTAAATTAAATTCAAATTTTCTTTTTTTCTTTCTTGATTTTTACATGAATTAAAACAAAATACAAATAATTCCATAAAAGGAATAAAGAGAAGAAAAAAGTAGAAGTTAAATGAAATTCAATTAAATTTGGCATAAAATGTGTTTAGAAAATTTGTTAAATGCAACATCTATTTCTTTATTTCCATGATTGAAATAAAAATTGTCTATAATAATGATTTTCTGAATATGTATTCCTTATCTATGTTTTAGCCAGTGAACTCCACTGTGAAAAAAAAAAAAAAGAAGGTAAACTGTCATGTAATGGTATCACATCTAAGCACTAGCCTCTTTTTCCTATATTTGCAGAAGTCAAATTTACTAATACCAGTCTAATGTTTTGTAGTCCCTTCATGTAGATGGCAGCAGAGCAGGCATAATAAATCAATAGAACAAACTGTCAGACCAGTAATGTGGCTTCTGTTGTTCTGCTTCTCATTAAAGGCAATGGCAATAGAAGAAAAGCTATTACTGAAACCAGAATTCTTAATGAGTTTTGCTACCAATTAGTTTACAGCCCAAGTACATGCTTTGACATTTGGTTAGCTAGAAACTTGGGCAACTTTTCATGCAAAAGGATATTACTGCACACAAGCCTGAAATGCTTAGCTATCGTAATATCTGAGGTGTTATTAGAACAGGTCTCTACAAAATACCTTAAGAAAAAAATTGACCTTCATACTCCTGCCTTCTTCTGAGCTGATGTCGAATCAATAAAAAAAACCTAAAGCCAATGTTTTATTGATACTTGAACTAATGTGGTTTGCAAAATCTTTTTATTAAGCTTTGCAAACCAATGTCAGGTTAAACTACCGTGCCCAGAAAATGTCAGCCTCAAAAACTTATCTGACAAATGTGATGGAGCTTCTTAGACACATTCTGATCAAGACCCTACCTGACAACCTCTTCTTTTCAATCACTTCAAGGCTATGAATAAATATTGCAGTTTTTATACTGTAGCAAGGATTTAACTGTATAAATCATGCGGGAAATTCTGGAGCACCAGTCACTGAATATTTTTAGTTTTATCATTGTGAAGATTCATAATGTAAAGACAATTTTTGTAAAGTATAAGAGAAAAATATATCACTTTTAGCAGTATCTCAAGAAAATTGATGTTGAAAAGAATACTATAGGAGCAAGGATTGAGAAACTGGAGGTCCCACAGGGTCTTAAATAAGGTAGACTATGATAGATAAGATCCAGAATCACCGAATTGGACACTTGTAGGAGGCAAACGGCTTTGAGGTACAGCATTCTCCATCTGTACCTCGGTTTCTCATTGTGACTGGGATATCAGCCGGTGGGTCACCAGTGAGTTTCCTGCAATAACCTCTGTATGGTAATATTGATCACTCCAGAATACTGAGAGCAAAGTCAGGTTACTAACTAGCCCAGCAGCCTTTAGACTATGCCCTGAAGGGACATGATCAAAGTGACATTGCTGAGGTCAGGCCCAAGGTTGATGTGTGGTGTTGAGAGATGACCAATTCAATAGCAGGCCAGAAGGGAGTGGCAGAGCAATCATACTTACAGGGCCTTGTTGTATGTATATAAGCCTTGGGCTTCCTACACCTCTTCTCACCTGCCTAGCCAGTGATAATTTCTCCAGAGCAGCATTTTCCAGCCATCAGGTCACAACATACTTGTATATTCTAATAAATAATAAATGCTTTGTTATTATAATGAAGCATACAAATTAGTAAATAATGTAAAAATTTAATAAAAATATATATTAGAATGAAAAAATACTAATACTACCATACATAAGAGACTTTGGAGAGATTATCAAATATATACTGCTTATTACACATTTAAAAAGAAAATAAAGACAGTGAAAATACTGACTCCAGGTACAAAACTCTTCTAGAATATTTAGAGAGGGACTGAGAATTGGATAAAATAAGCTACATCTTTAATAAATAAGAACAGAGTAAAATAATGCACTGTGATCTAAAGATCAATGAATGAGTGGGCTCTTTTGGGGGTACAAAGGAAAGGGAGATTTAGGACTAATGTGTTTTTTGAATGCATTTTTGTTCTTACTCCCTAGTCCTATTCCTCCCCATGGAAAACTATTTTATTTTATTATTATTTTTTAAGTTTGAATTTCCATTTTTATTTTAGATTCAGGGAGGTACATACTCATGTTTGTTACAGGAGTATATTGTATGATACTGAGGCTTGGGCTTCTATTTATCCTGTCACTCAAGATAGTGAACATAGTACCCAGTAATAAGTGTTTCAGCCCTTTCCCCCTCCTTCCCTTTTTTGGAGTCTCCAATGTCTATTGTTTCCATCTTTATGTCCTTATATAGTCAAGATTTAGCTTTCACTTATAAGTGAGGACATGTGATATTTGGTTTTCTGTTTTTGCATTAATTCCCTTAGGATAATGACCTCCAGATGCATCTATGTTGCTGCAAAATCATGATCCTTTTTATGACCACATAGCATTCCATGATGTATATGTGGCACATTTACTTTATCCAATCCACCACTGATGGGCACCTAGGTTTATTCCATGTCTTTGCTATTGTGAATAGTGCTGCGATGGACATCCAAGTCCATGTGTCTTTCGGGTAGAATGATTTATTTTCCTTCGGGTATATATCCAGTAATAGAATTGCTGGGACCAATGGTACTTCTATTTTTAGTTCTTTGAGAAAATTCCAAACTGCTTTCCACAGTGGCTGAACTAATTTTCATTCTTACCAACAGTATGTAAGTGTTCCTTTGGCTCTGCAGCCTTGCCAACATCTGTTATTTTTGACTTTCTAATAGCCAGTCTGACTGTGTGAGTGAACCAACATGTTTCCTGATATCTCAGCTTCAGTATCATTTGCTCAGTCTAGTTCCTCTCTTCTTGAATTTTTTCTTATTCCCAAGATTAAACACATTTAACATTTTTCTCGTTGGTTTTTATATATTACCAAATCAGATACCTAAATGTCACAAAATTCCTTCTTTTACTCCTTTGAGACTTATAGTCAGCCCACAATAAAATCTGATGTTTCTTCATGTACAATTCAGTTTACATTTATTCCAGTTCCAGTGTGATCTAGTCAAAAGTTTTCTAGTTTCTAGATGAAAATGCCTATAGCACAGGCTTTATATCTTTTCCATTAAAATTATCTTCTTTAACTATTATTGTAAAAAGTTAATAAAGTTCATATCTTTATCTTATAGCATATGGAAAAGATCTTTGTATCTTTCAGGATTCTGTATACATTTTCTTTTTATTCTACGTTGATACTATTGGGTGTCCTGCTAATTTTAAAATTTACCTTCCTTTATAACCACAGTGACTAATTTCACTTACCTTCACCATCCTTCTCTTATCTACTTCCAACCATTGAGACAAGACAGCCTTTCAGCACTCTTTAAAATAACCCATATAATTTTGCATTCTGCAGATAATTAAACCTTGAACTGTTCATTAATAAAAAGTGTACTATACCTCTTTAACTTCCCAGTACTGTGAAGAGTGCTTGTCAGATGGTAGGTGCTCAATAAATGCGTGATAAATAATAACTCCAAAGACAACGCTTATTAAGCCAGACCGTTCATGAGGAGCTTTACGTGAATCATCTGATTTAATCTTTCCAACAACCCAGGAGGAAACTAAAACTTATAAATATTAAATAAGTGAACCAAAGTCAAAGGTAAGTAAAATAATTAGTATAAACGCATCATATATTATAATGAAAAATAACCATTAATCAGCTAGTTTATAACTTTTAATGGCTAATACCTTTGAATTTCATATTAAGGAAACTGTAACATCAGAAAGATTCATAATACATTTCACATAGTCAACTTTGGCAATAAAAGGATAAAATATAAAACAGACCACTACTCTGTAAAACAGAATAAATACATATTTAATGTGGTAACATTCCTTACAAGGAAAAAAAAATAAAAAAAATTGATAATAAACCATAGTTTGAGAGTTGAGATATAATCATTTATATATTTTTCTAATACCTTTGGCCTCAGTACATTTTCACATTTGTACCTTGGCCTCAGCATATTTTCACATTTATACGTATATAGTTGTCTTTTCACATGTATGTTAAGATCATGATAATTTAAGTTACTTGAAGACGCTTATTACTTTATTTTGTAAGCCTCTCAAAATCTAACATAGTTTGCAACAAATAAAAAGATTTTCCTTCTACCATTATATGTAATGTGCAAAGTAAATGTGTATATGTAAATTATATGTATTATCAAAATGTAATGGAAAAGAAAATGAAAGAAACAATTTTAAGAAAATCAAATATAAGAACATTTACAGGAATTAGAATGGAAAAATATTCTGGTATTATGAAAATGACATACAGAAGGAAAAGAAAGATGATCCAAGATGAGAAAGTTAGAGTTGGTTCGGTTAATGAGGCATAGACCACTCTGATGGAAGACCATTTTTTTGCTGTAATGTGACGATACTGTGTTCAGAATTATTCTTGATATTATACTACTAAAGGCCATTGGAACTCAACTATATAGTTTGTTAAACTAGGCTTAATAGCATGCTACTGCAAGGAGACCACATCACCAGGGAGACCATTGAATTGGTAGGGATCAGGCAGGATTTGCAAACCTAGGAATTGCTGGAACCACATTAATCTGTTAGGAGTTACTATTGTCTGTGGTTTTGAGATGGTGTATATAGATTTAAGTAAGCTAATATTAGAAGAGTAGGCATTTAGATAGTTTTTGCATGTCATTTGCAGGATAGATAGTCACGCATGTCATTACTTGGTATAGTTCATCTGTTTTATAAATTATAGTACAGTCTTGCATAGTGTAGTTTCCATTTGAATTCTCAGCTCCCTGCTCAGTTCTACTAGCAGAACTGCTTTTACTTTATCAATATTAATATAGTGAAATCCCATAAGAGTTAAATGAAATTAACTCATGTCTGGAATGAACTAGATAGTGGTTAATTATAACAAAGAAAAAGTATTTTTCCTCCTTGGTGACCTTCCAGTGCATAGAAGTAGTAGTATGACACACACTAGGCACTTCGCCTCCATTATTGCTTCCTGCTTTTACTTACCTTTTATTATTGTTCAGAATCCTGATGAACAACTCAGTCCCACTCCCACCTCCATGCCAGTAAAAAAAGTTTCTTCCTGGGTTAAGTTTGGTTGAACTCCAACAAGATTAATGAAATAAAGCAACAAATTTATTAATTTATTTATGAAGCTGTGGCTGAAAATTTATACTAGCTGACTTTTGAGTCCACTCAAATGAGTGATTCTATGATTCTTTGAATCCTGTAGCAAACAGATATCAAGTGAATTCTTCAGGATGGAGTGGTGTTTACTTATTGAATAAGCATCAGAACTTTGAGCTGCTGCTCTCTTCTATTTTAGTATTATGTTATAATTCATTATGACTGAAATGAAAATAAATGAACACACTCCAATCTAAGAGCTAATTAGTTACATTAAAAACTACATGTGGCCAGAAGCAGTGGCTCACACCTGTAATCCCAGTTTGGGAGGCTGAGGAGGGTGGATCACGAGGTCAGGAGACCGAGACCATCCCGGCCAACAGGGTGAAACACTGTCTCTACTAAAAATACAAAAATAAGCTTGGTGTGGTGCTGCATGCCTGTAATCCCAGCTACCTGGGATGCTGAGGCAGGCGAATCGCTCGAAGCAGGGAGTTGGAGGTTGCAGACAGCCGAGATCGCACCACTGCGCTCCAGCCTGGTGACAGACTGAGACTCCATCTCAAAAAACAAAAACAAACAAACAAAAAACTATATATAGTGTTAATATGGTTTCACTTTACCCAAAGTTTAGAATTGCATGGGTTTGTCTGGGTTCAAACGAATGTGGTGAGGGGCGGGCATAAATAACACAGTGAAAATACAGTAGTCTCCTCTTATGATCCAAGGGGTCATAGTAGTCTCCCCTTATGATCCAAGATCCCCAGCAGATGTCTGAACCTGTGGATAATACTGAACGCTGTTTACACAGTTGTTCCTCAGCATCTTTTGGGGATTGGTTTAAGGACTCTGCAGGTAACTAAACTTGAGCACAGAAGCTCAAGTTCCTTATATAAAATGGTATAGTATTTGTATATAACCTACACACATCCCCCTGTAAACTTGAAAACATCTCTGGATTACTTGTAATACCTAATATAATGCAAATGCTATGTAAATAGTTGTTATACTGCATTGTTTAGGAAATAACGACAATAGTCTGTACATGTTTAGTACAGGCGCAACCACTCATTTTTTTTTTCAAATATTTTCCACCCAAGGTTGTTTGAATCCATGGATGCAGAACCCATGGATACAGAGGGAAAACTGTACTATGTATTTTCCTTTACAGTAGCAAGCATGTGGCATATACAGCATGTATACGCTAGACAAAGGGATGATTCATGTCCCAGGAGGAACAGAGTGGGAAGGAATCACACTACTTGGAATGACATACAATTTAAAACTTAACAAATTTTTTATTTCTGAAATTTTCCATTTAATATTCTCAGACCACGGTTGACAGCAGGAAACTGCAACTGCAGTAAGCAAAACCACGAATAAGAAGGAACTACGATAATATTTTATCTTTCCAAATGCATTTTTTTACCCACAAGTACAAGGTATGTACTTCATGGTTTTAGCAAAAGCAACGAGTTCTTGCCAATCTATTCATATATTTAAAATGATCTGGTGACTTTGCATTTATAAGAGGTTGGTTGGGATTATCTCTAGGATCAATAGCAATGAACAAGAGGGAAAGTATGTTCCACAGAGCATATAATTCCATGACCTTGGATATATGGCCTCTGTGAACACTTCTATCCCTGAAGTAATTATTGAGGAAGAAAATATTTTTGTCCTTGCTTTTAATGAAATATGTAGAATTAATATACTCAACCAAGCAAATGAGTCCTGGACACTGCTTTCACTTTGAGTGGCTTCTTTATTCTTGACCAGGTTTCATATAACTTGTCTCTGGTACTTACCATAATACCATATGTTGATAATAACCTTTGCATTGAAAAGTCCTTATAAATGTATTTTTCAAATATGTGCTGCTATAATGTGTATTTATATTAAAGCTGAATCAATAAACACAATATTTTATTATAGGAAGGATTTTCAACCGTGCTGCTTAGCTTAACAGAGCACTCATAAATACCAAAAGTTCCTTAGTAAGCCCAAACTCAGTCTACCAAATCTAAAAGCACACTGTTTTGAGATGGAATAGTATCCCTTAGACTTCTATTTGTTAAAACAAAAAATAAATTTGAGTTAAATAATTACACAGTGTTACGATGTATAAAATACTTCCACAAAAGAGTTGTTATTGGTTAAATTGTGTCCCCAAAAAGATATGTTTTAAATACTAACCCCAGAAAACCGTGAACATGACCTCATTTGAAAATAGGGTCTTTTTAGATAGAATCAAATTTGGAGGCGGTCCTTAGCATGGATCCTAATCCCATATGGCTGGTGTCCTAATATGAAGAAGGAAGTTGCCTGTGTGAAGACGGAGACATACAGAAAGAATACATGTGTAGACAGAGGAAGAAACTGGAGTAATGCAACTGCAAGCCAAGGAATGCCAAAAACTGATGGTCAACAGTAGAAGTCAGGGAGAGGCAAGGAAAGATTCTACCCGACTCTTAAAAGGAGCATGACCCTGCTGACATATGGGACTTCTAGCCCCCAGAACTATGAGAAAAATAAACGTCTTTTGTTTTAACTCACCCAGTTTGTGGTACTTCGTTATCACAATGCTATGAAACAAATACAAGTGTTATCTGTTTTGAAAATCCAGTTTTGCAAAGACAGACTCATTTATTCTTAAAGAATAAATCTACTAAAATGTAGAATGTCATATTACGTAATGAAACAAAATTAACTCACTATATTCATTCAAGGTGACATTTAGAACTCTCCTACATACATTTTATATTAATATTTTAGTGTGAAAAATATTCCTCTTAAATCTGTGAGTGTTGTCCTAATTTAAACCAGGCACTTTTACAATTTATGCAGTAGCTAGAAGTTAGTCATTTCCATTTTTAGCATTTCTACTGGAGACAACTTACCTGGTGAGATTTTGCCACTGTATCAAAAAACAAGGAAAGTGGTAATGATGGCTGAAACATTAAGGAGAGGTACAGAGGTATGAGTTCTATACTTGTGGATAATATTCAGGTTTTCTAAAAAACTTTCCACAAAGCAATCAGATTTCTCTAGTTTTTCTACAAAGAATGTAAATGCTGCCCCCTGAATGATGACTCAATTCCAAAATGATGATTGCATTTCTTGAGAATTACATTTGACAGTGCATTACTGATGATGGTGTTCAAGCTTTTTAAAAAAGCACTTATTGTAGAAAATGGTAAGATGAAAATCACCACTTTATGATTTTCTTGTGTCCATGTAGGAGCCCAGAACTATCCCAATACACATTAGCTTTCTTTATTTAGTCCCCCATTTGTCAATTATGGTGTCAAAATATCACATTAAATGCATTGCTGTACCATAGAAGAATGGCAATTATAGAAACACTAAGCACTATATAAAAATACTCACAGTGTGCTACATATCCAACGGTACATTAGACTTTGTTTTTCCTTTGCTGTAAGAAAAATCTAAATATCTCTTTCTAAAGAAAGTAAAATGCATTAGATTTGAAAAATACAATGCTATGTTTTACACAGTCTGTTTAAATACCTTCGGTTTTGGGGAGAATTTTTAGTTCATAAACTTTTCTGTTTTTATGAACCATTATGGCTTTAGATATTTATTACTTATTAGCCATATTAGTGCCAACTTAAAACTGTGGTTTTGTATACAATGCCCTGAAATTTCACCCTGCTAACCTTCACATAGACTTACAAGTCATTGGTGCATAATAAGTATAGCTTCCACTTAATGAAGCTAGATCTTTATATTTTTAACACTAATTTGGAAAACCAATTAACTATGGCTTTATTGAACAAATTGAACAGGAAATAAATCAAGTGTTAAAACATTGGTGACAGGCCAGACTTTCTGTAATTAGGGTGTTGATATGCCTAAGGCTATGTGGAGTTCTATATTTTGATCGACAACTCCCATAGATTAAAGTCATTAAATATTTTTAGCACATTGTCTACATCTCCCATCTTAAAACCCAGAGGCTTGAATCACAAGGAAAAATTCCTAAAAGTGCCACACAATTTACATAGGAATTTCACTTATTATTTCATATTCAACTTGCCAAGATAATATCTACTGTGATAAGTAAGATGCAACTCTACTGTTCTTCACATCAGTTCCATTCAGAAAGGATATTTTGCTGCCTTCCTGTTTAAAAAAGACCTTTCAATTGTTAAAATCAGAATACTGGGCAGAGAAAACCTCTCTAAGTAAAAAAAAAAAAAAAAAAAAAAAGGATAGTAGGCAATGCAGAGACAGGGGAAGAGAAAATGATAGAAAAAAGATGTTAGGGACTTTTAAGAAGTTATTGAAATTTAATATAATATACTAAGATGAAAAGAAGAAATAATGATGAAAAAGAGGTGGAAGCGCCAATGCTAAAAAATTGGGAGTGTTAATTCTGCACTATCTCTGAGAGACTTAAGGAAGTAGTATCCAGGAAATGAAGGATCCTGGTCTCTGCATACTGGGTTTGGGCTAGAGTGAATTCATATGATTTTACCAGTACCTAGAAGAAATGCACTTCAAGATCATGTTGTTGTTCCACGTTCGCCACACATTTTTGACACTGGACAATGGAAATGACAAACAGGTCATTGAAAATGTGTGCCTCTTTTTGTAAATGGTGAAATTAATATTTTATTATACTCATCCATTTCCTGTAGGTTTGGTTACTGTAAGCCATTTTTCCAGAATCTGCTAAGTCCTGAAGGATAGTAAAACTGGATTTCCAGATCCCCAAAGTGAATAAAATAAGTATAAAAATTATACCACCCAGTTTTATCTCACCCTAACAATGTTTTTCCTTGTTACTTTGAGCGATATTTTTTCCTCAGAATAATGTCCTCAAAATCTGATTATTAGGTCAAAGAAAATATACATTCTTATGTATGTTACTAGGAATTGCTTTTTCGGAGCCCAAAAGGTTTGGGAAAATCTATAATATCCTCAGTAGTTAGTTTAGTGCATAATTGAATTAACTACTTCTTCTAATTTCTCTTTTTTCTCTTAATTTTTTCCAATATATTTTTCTTCTAAAGATGCTTATTTTAGCTATAATATCTTCATGCATTTTAACATTGAGAAATCTTTAGCCCTTTTGAAAGGCAGGAGGTATGTAATGTGTAAAATATAAAATGATTTCATTCATACAAATCGATCTTGAGGAAATGAATATTCAGATGAGGCCAAATGAAGGGTTAAGAGAATAAGGGATTCGGGAATAATTTTTCCACCAAGTTTTAATTGATAATTTAAATAAAAACATTTTAATATTAATTTATCAAAATATTTTCAAATATAATGTAACTTAAGGAAATAAAAAAATGTTGGAGCTTACTTTGTCCCTACTGTGACTTTCTTCCCCTCTTCCTCTCTTTCCTGAGAGACATACACAATTGTCAAGTTGATACATATCTTATCTGTACAGTTTTAATGCTGTATATAGATATATCTATAAACAATATCAATATTGTGTTTTTGGCATTTTGTTGCTTGTTTTATTGATTAGTAACTGAGGGCACTGTTCTTTCTGAGATAAAATGAGGTCCACAAACAATTTTGTTCTTCCCAAATAGGGCCTTACATTAAATTTGATTCATGTTTATAAATATTGTTTTTAATATTAGAGAAAGCAAAGTTTCCATTTCCTAGCACTTATGTGAAGACATACAGAAAAATAAACAAATGAACATGATAATTGATGATGTTAAGAGATTTGAAAGAAAGAAGCAGGCAGATAAGGGAAGATAAGTCTGAAGAGCTGACTTCCAGCTGAAACCAACTGATAAGAATAAAATGGCCAAGCCAAGAGCTGGGAACAAGCAGTCTGATTAAAGGAACTAGCAGGTGCCAAAGTCCCAAATAATGAACAAATGTGAAGTTCTTAACAATAAAAAGCATTGTCAAACACCCTGTGAAATGCGTAGCATTTTATCCTTTATTTTCAGGTAAGGCACAGGAAGGTTCATTAACTCGTGCAAACTAGAAAGTGGTAAAGCCAAGATGCAAGCCTGGGAAGTCTGTTTCAAGAACCTTGCTGTTGATATGCACACAGCCACTTGTCTGAGCCAGAAAGAAAGTTAATGGAGATGCTAGCAAGTAGCTTTGGTTGGTTGTGAAAAGAGTTGTGGTTAATTTTTTCAAATTACCATGGGATGACATTGAAGATCCATTAGATGACATTATAAGACTTTCATGAGATTCTAGTTGAGGGATGATGATGGCTCAGATCAGACCACACCGTGGATGGGGACGTTCAGGATGTGTTTTGTAAGTGTAACCAAAATCACTTCCTGATGGATTTGATTTGGGAGGTGAGAAAATGGAGAAACATAGGACGAAATATAAGATTTTGGGCTTGAGCAGTGGGTGAATAGAGATACTATAGAGAAGATGAAGAATATTCAAGAAAAGATGGGTTTTTCAGGGCCTGAGGTTATAGAACAGAAATTGTATTTTGGCTATTTTAAGCAGTTAGTCAGATTAACAAATTCAGATCTTAGGGAGAGTTTACTTCTGGAAAATCAACTTAGAATTGATGAAAGATAAACTAATTAGAGGGTCAAACCAATCCCTGCTTCCTGTCAGGAATAATTTTTGCTCATAGGTGCTTTCTGGAAGTCACATTTGTATTCCTGTTTTAATGTAAATTTTCAGACTACAGACATACACAATCCATTTATGCAGAAGGGATCTCATTTGCTGGCAGATTTCTTATGGTCTTCTCTGTGCATGTGGGACACATTTAGTCAAACTATTTATTAGGTCTGTGGTTTTTAATAACAGGTTATTTTGGAGATAAATTGAATGGTAGTAAACAACAGATAATTGAGAGAATCCATGTGCTACCTGGATAGCCATATATGTGTGGCACCCTTTCCTTTTATGTTTCTAACATCTACTCTAATGGGGCTGACTAAATTCCTACTGACTGTGTGAGAATTTCACTCAGAATTGGGAAATCTGTATCGAACGACTATGTAAGCCGAATGAGTCGAGATTTAAACCTGTTTGTCTATTATTTTTTTCCCTTGGTTCCATAAGATTAAGCATTATTGGAGATATCTATGTTTCCTCATCAATTAAACAAGTGCACCCCTCAGTAACCTGAGCACTTGACTTTCAACCCTCTCTTACTTTAGAGGTTTTCAAAATGTAGCTTGTGGACCACCTCTGTTAGAATCTACTGGGGTGCTATTTAAACGATATAAAAACCTGGGTCCTACTAGCAAGACATCTTAAATCAGGAAGTGTAGATTAGGGTTTGTAACATTGCATTTTAGTAACTTTTCAAGATAATTTTTATATTTGCTAAAATTTGAGGATTGCTTTAATGTCCTCTGTAGAACTTGTGTAATTGTATTGCATCATTAGAGGACACAGGATATGAGTGAGGACTCAGCTGGATCTATGTGGAAACATTTTAATGCTAATGCACAGGTATCAATGACTTAAAATGCTGAGGGCATATAAAAGGTAAGATGACACTTCTAAGATCAACTATCTGAATTGAAGGTGAAAGTTTTGTTGGCAAGCAGACTCTATCTTTCCTTGGCTATGTTCACACTATGTATCTGCAGGTTGCTAGAGTGATGAGTGTTGGAAACTCATTTTACTGCTGCAATAAAGTTTTTTTTTCCACTTATAAGCCTTGGAAACTATGAATTTATTTTACCTAGGTTTTAGATGTCCTATGGATTGCTTCCATTTTTAGTGAGTGTCACATTGCTAAGATTTTTCTTCCATTAGAGATCAATGACTGGTATTTCTGTTAGAGTAAGAATTCAACATAGTACAGATTATATAGGTGTCTGAAGTTGTCTAAGGCTTGAACCTGCTAGTAGGCACATTCCAGATAAAAACGTCTTCATTTATGTAGTCAGAAGACATAGCTGACCCATTGTGTCAAATTTTCTAAAGAATTTTCATGAATTCCCTTGAATGTCTTTATCTGAAATTCTTCCATTTTCTCTTTTCTTAAAATACTCTCAGAAACAAAATTACCTGATTCATTTCAATGACTTCCATAGCCATCTCTAGGGATAAACGCCAGGTATATGGTTCCAAACCAACTTTTTCTGATAAACTTTAGACCTGTATTGCCCATTGCCAATTAGTTATCATTTCTAGGCTAACCTATAGGTACCTCCAAATCAGTCTATCCAAAACTAAGTTCATCTTCTTTTCCCAAATTGTTTCTTCATCCTACTATAGCCTATCCCAGCAAATGATGTCGACATTTACCCAGTTTCCCAAGTCAGGAAGACTGAACCCTCTAACCTCCTCCCTTTCTATATCCAGATAATCACTGAGTCCTGTTAACTTTATTCTCTAAATATTTCATGAATCTCTTGACTTTTCCTCAACCCCAGTACCTTTGGCCTTGTATTAGATCACTGTTTTCTATCATCTTCATCAGTGCTTCAATGTTCTAATGTGGTTTCCCTTTCGATCTTCTACTGCTCTCACTAATTCTCCACAAAACTCAGGTCTCTTTCTAGCATACTTAAAAATCTTCTTATGGTTTTCCATGATTCTTAGGATAAAGTCTAACTTCTTAAATCACCCTAAAATTTTTCTTATTTATTTATGTGGCCCTAGATTAACTCTCCAGCTAACCTATTTCTATTCCCTACTCTATGCTTTTGTGTTCAGTTCTCTGCACTACGTCAGCAATGCAGTCTAAAAACAAGCTTTCTCCTTCTCAGACTCTGTCTTCACTCTCTAAGCTGTGACATGGGCTATAACCTCAACTAAATACTCTCTCACATCCCCTCAGAAGAGATCAGTGTCTCTTTTCTCTGTATCCATGATATGTCATATTATTTCTATTACAACCCTTGGAACAGTCTATCATAATTAGCTCTCTGATTTGTAACTCTGTATTCCATCAGTTGGTCATCTCCATAAGGAAAGGCACCATTCCTATGTGGGTAGTTGTTTTCTTACTACTAAATCTCCAGTGTCTGGCACAATGTCTAGGTTAACATATATATGCTAAATGATGCATGATGGAGTCATTCTAGCTGATAGGTGTTGGTTGCTGGGTTTTACTGAGTTAAAGTAAATTCTATGTCCTGACTAGACTCAGTAGCAAAGGGGCCATGAGAATGCTTTAGTATTCCACCACAACCAAGGAAGGAGGGTTGGGGAGATGTATATAACACATTGCTGACATCTCTTAGTTCTCACTAAAGGTTTTCCCCAGATCATCAGTGAGGAAAAATTCAGTTTATATTGGAACCCTATAAAAAGTTCTATATAATTTTTGATATTAAGCTAAAATTAAATACATTTTCTGATAAAGCATGTGCATTCAGTCTTTTGCAGAATATTATTGCTATTCTTTATACAAATTTTATGTAAAGAAGTCCTCTCTTTATATAAAGAGATTGCAGAGATTGGGGAGAATTTATCTGATGGTTAAAGACACTGTCTAATGTGCCAAGTGAGCAAACTCAGAAATAGAATATTTCTTCCAGGATATTGTCTTAATATGCGATATTTCTCTCAGAACATGATACTCATTATAACAAATCAGTTACTTTTATGATTATCCTCATCAGTGAGGTAATTGCTTCAAAATGGTTTTCCATTATCTATCGCTTTTACTGAATGTTGGGATGTATTGATGAATTGTTGCTTCCTTGTAACATACATTTTATCTCCTGAGTATGTCGATTTAAGATGACCTTGTACCTGAAGTATAGGTTGTTCAAATTTACAGTTTTCAAAAATGTGTGGCTACTCAAAATTTGGAGATTATAAAATTAAAACTGATAAACCAAAGACCAGTAAAACATGTATATGAGTCTCTTAATGAAGAAATAATGTCTGAAACAAAATGCTCCAAAATGTGAGATCCAAGTTAAATCATGTAGAAATATTAACAATCAATTCTTTTATAATTTGGTGACACAAAAAACAAACAGAAAATATTTACTTTTATCTTCAGAGTTTTCCCAAAAGAAAATTTTTTAATTTTAATAATACAAGATATGCATGACTTTAAAAGTTCAAATAGTATTTTCAGAGCACTAAGCAGTTGTGTTTACAATAAACAAAGCTCTGAATCTGGTAAAGCTTATGCTCCCATTTTTATTCATCTTTTCTAGTCAAATGATATGGTTTGGCTCTGTCCCCACCCAAATCTCATGTCAAACTGTGATCCTGAGTGTTGGAGGGCCTGGTGGGAGGTGAATGGATCATGAAGGTGTTTTTCTAATGGTTTTGAACCATCCCCCTTGTGCTGTCTCATGATAGAGTTCTCACAAAATTGGGTTGTTTGAAAGTGTGTAGCACTCCCCCTTCATGCTCTCTCTCTCTCCTGCTGCCATGTGAAGATGTGCTTGCTTCCCCTCAGCCTTCTGCCATGATTGTAAGTTTCCTGAGGTTTCCCAGCCATGCTTCTTGTTAAGCCTGTGGAACTGTGAGTCAATTAGCCCTCTTTTCTTCATAAACTACCCAGTCTCAGGTAGTTCTTTATAGCAGTGTAATGGACTAAGACATCAACATCTGTTGAAAGTGCAGGATTCTACTTTGCACTAAAATTGGAACACTGAAAAACATGCATTTTAGAATTTCCACTTTCAAATGCCTCAGGAAATTTAAGATACTTTGAAAATTTCATATAACATACATAACTAGGGAGGCTTTAAGTTTTATTAATATGACATTAAATCATTTCTGTTTGTTATAGATAACAGTATAATGTCGTCAAATTCAGTTGTTAAATAGATTGTCTGCAAATACCCACTTATATACAATATTTAAATATTTACCAGAAATCTAAGCTTCCTAAAAATCAAATTTACTACACATTTTAAAAATAAGAGTAGTACATTAATCATAGTCATGTCATTCAAATGGCTAATTGTCCACATTGCCAAATATTCACCAGTATTAAAACTGGGAAAATTCCTATTCTATAGGTTATTAAAATCTATCATTTCACAATTCTTATCTGGAAAATTTTCAGAGATACAAACCTTTTTATCACAAAGTTAATCTTCACTTTAATATTTATGTTATTTTAGTTGAAATCAAGGAGGAAATTATTTCATTAGACAAAAGCATGTAGAAAAAGAATATATAGCCTGAAAATGAAACTAATTTATGCTAAAACATTATTTCTATAAAATGTCATTACAGCCTTTAAAAATTATGTTTTTCAAAGGATTGTCATCTGACAAAGTGCACATTTTCTTTCTTGTGAAATGAAATGAATTATCAATTTAAAATAGTGTTTCCATAGGGAAAACATATTCTGAGTCTTTGGGATTGACAGTGTAAATGCTGGATTTGCTCACATAAATAGCTGCCATAATTCTGCATCTAATCACGCTTAATCCTCTAATATACCTCTAAATTTCTAGCTCTGACAAATAGCACGCCACCCTATGTGTACTTACACCAAAATTATCCTGAATATTTTTTGTAGTTAGGTTGATTTTGAGTAGAAAATGCATTTCTTCTTTAAAGGTCTTACAAGTAAATGAACGCAGTTAAGAGGGTTGTAAAAATTCATCTAAGAAAAATCATTCCCTTTGATCTGTTGATATAATGACCGTTTAAAATTTGTATGTGCTTGTGGTCATGCAACAAGTCCCCCATAAGGGTGTGGCACATTATAATGGCTAGGAACACAGACACTGCAGCCCAAGGATGGGTTCAGATGGTAGCTGCACCACCTATTGTCTGTGTAGACTAGGGAAAGCAACTTCACCTCTTTGAGTCTTGGTGTCCTCATGTACTCAGTGGGGATGATAATAGAACCTAGTTCACATCACTGTATGAGGATTAAATTAAATAAGTCAACATTTAAAAAAATTTTAGAGCAGTACCTGCCACATACTAAGCACTGTAAAACTGATGGTTAAATAACTTTGTAAGAAGCAGTGCTAGATTCGGATGCACCACTTGGACAATGTCTCTCTCTTGGAGAGACAGGGCATTCTTAACCTGACAGCATAGATGTAAAAATACTTCTGGGTTGCAAATAATCAAAGGAGTTTTCCAAATACTTTATTTTTCCCCTAAATTATTTTTAGTCCTTGGACCGGGTCTTCGTGTAAAGAACTGTGGCATTTTTTAGGGGTTTTATGGGCATAGTTTAGGTTTTGCTTCCCATAGTTAAAATTTGTCTCATCCACTCTTCTCTGTATGCCAGGAGACCTCTCTAGACTGCTCTGTTCAGAGACTCAAGCTCTCTTAACACCTGGTTTTCTCCTATGTTAAGCCAGGAGCAGGCACTGGCAAGAAATCAGAGAAAAGGAAGGGAAAAAGATGAGGATGTATATCTCCCACTGCCACATCTGCTCTCTTCTGATGGGCCAAGGTTTGACAGTGGCTCCTGTCTGATAGCCACTCTCCCGTGGTGGCTGCTTTTACAGATTTCTTAACGTTGTCTCCTGCTTGCCCTTTCAGAGTAGGGGTTTTAAATCTTCCTGCTGTCACTGGCTTCTGGCTGCTTCACCAGCCCTAGTTGAAATGGACCCTTTGGGGAGCTCTTTTCATTTACCCCAGTGAGTGTGTCATCTGGTCGATGCTAGCAACCTGCTCCATACAGGTAGTATTCGTTAATCAGTTATAAATTTGACCTTTTTGGCCTCTAAAGAAACTCACGTTGAGTGTTTAATAGGATGACTCGCTATTTCCTGTCTGCCCTTGAAACACTTATTTGTACAAAATGCAGTGGCTCTTTGGGAGACATTTCTACTCACAAACCCTTACCACAAAATTTGGCAAGTTTGGCTGGGCGCGGTGGCTCCCGCCTGTAATCCCAGCACTTTGGGAGGCTGAGGAGGGCGGATCACGAGGTCAGGAGATAAAGACCATCCTGGCTAACACGGTGAAACCCCGTCTCTACTAAAAATACAAAAAATTAGCCGGGCGTGGTGGCGGGCGCCTGTAGTCCCAGCTACTCGGGAGGCTGAGGCAGGAGAATGGCATGAACCCGGGAGGCGGAGCTTGCAGTGAGCCGAGATCGCGCCACTGCACTCCAGCCTGGGCGACAGAGCGAGACTCCATCTCAAAAAAAAAAAAAAGAAAAAGAAAAAAAAAATTTGGCAAGTTTCTTGAAAGCAGAGTACTTTCATAATTTTTTTAGTGTGAGTTACAGAACCCAAAACAATATTAAAGGTGAACCCATTCCTAACATCACATAGCTAGCTAGAAGATGCCAAGGCCTGTGTTCTTTTCCTCAATTATTTGATATCTACCAGAACATAATTTTAGCAAGGAAATAATTGAGACTATATAAAATTATATCAACTGTTTACTTCATTAGAAAATATAGGACAGCCATGTCAATGATTACTTCAATCACCTTATGCTGGAAGTATATACTTTTTGGGGTTTCAGGGAAGCATATTTAGAACAAACAAATGTAAGTTATAGTTTCACCCATTAGGTAATAAACATCATTAGGTCATTCTTTCAACAGCTCTGCACTAGACGACTTGCAAAGCCCAGGATTCACAGTGGTGCTCAAAATGCACAAAGTCCCTCTCTTCCTCTAGGTTACAGTTGGGAGGAGGATGTTAACGCAGGCTGCCTGTGATCCCCCGACTAACTTTGTAGAAGTAGAGATGTGAGTGTTGCTCTTTGGGGAAGGAGAAGAAACCAGAACTTCATTTATTTTCTTATCCACTGGACCTCCAGGTAAGCTGACACATGATGCCTGTTAGGAGGAAATGATTTTCTATATTGAAAATGCTAGGCAGGATGTTCCTGCTAAAAGATTCATTATAGTCAATAAATCTAGTATCTATGTATTTTTAAGACATAGTTCCTTGGATGATGAAAGTAACTTGGACAGCTCTCTGGGGTATATATTTGTCCACTCAGATTGCCTTAAACACCATAGACTGGGTGGATTAAACAACAGAAATTAATTTTCTCACAGTTCTGGAGGCTGGTAGTCCAAGATCAGAGTACCAGTGTAGTCCGACTCTGGTGAGGACTCTCTTTCTGGCCTGCAGATCATACCCTCTTGCCATGTTCTCACATGGCTAACAGAAAGAGACAGCAGGCTCTCTAGTGTCTCTTCTTATAAAGGCACTAATCCCGTCATGAAGACCTCACCCTCGCAACCTCATTTAAACCCAGTTATCTTCCAAAGGCCTTATTCTCAAATACCATCACATTGGAGGATAGGAGTTCAGCATATGAATTTGTGGATTGTGGGAAGGGCACGATTAGGTCCATAGCAGGTATAAAATGGAGATACTGCAAAATTTAAATCCTCCCTGTTCTGTGAGGTAACCCTGTGGACCTCAGCTACAGACATCACTGATCATTCTGGCACTGACATGCATGTCTGATGTGAGAAAGAAGGAGCTGGGAGACATCGATGATGTTCAGACCTCTCTGTCCTTTTCCCAAGCCTTCTGGATTTCCTGAATCCTTTATATTCTTAACAGATATTCATGCTGGGTAGAATCTCTGATCAGTGAATTCAATGTGACAGTCTGATCCTGCATATTAGCTCAACCATCTCATGAGGTTTCAATGCACAAATAAGCACAGAGATCACATCTGTTTACCAATTTTGATATAGTCTATAAAGAAAAGGTGCTGGTATCTTAAGAGGGTATAAAGAAGGATTTCTGAGAAGGTAACTTCAGGAGTAAGGCCTGAAGGGTTCCAATTAGCAAAGAGAGCTACAGGTTACAGGTCTGGGTGAAGGGTTATAAGCACCCTTTCATTATTCTTTGTATGGTTAATTTTTATCAATTATCTTTCATTTCATTATTAACCTAGCACTTGATAAAACATCAAGAGTTTATCAGAACCAGTGAGTAAGTCATTAAAAGGTATTATTCTTTAAGTCTTAGCTCAAAGGTCCTTTCCTCTATATACCTTTTGGGTATCCCTCAGACTGCTGAGAGGTAACTATTTCTGCATTTCAGCATGTCCTCTCATTCTTCTCTGCCCCTTGCCCTGTTCTTTGATGTGCTTCTTAAAGTATTTATCACACTAAACATTTATCACAAGATTTTACACTGACCATCATAAGACCTTTGATGGCAGATACAATATTTTATTTATCTTTGTATATTTTTGCTATCTTTCACTTGTCTTTTATTTATCTTTGTATACATGACACGTAGGTGATGCTTCACATTAGTTTGTCAAATTAACAAATGAACCTTAAGTTGTGTTGAAAGCATTTCTCTTCATTAGTATACAGTGGGTTAGGATTATTAATTTACTCTGGAAACCATTAAGTACAAGCAAAATGATTCTTTAAAAATTTATGCAGTCTTTAACTCCAGAGAGTTATATAGAGGTATTTTCTATTCAAACTAATTTTCTAATATCTATTAATATAACACAGATGTACATTTTAGTGTGTATATAGCTGACATTGTGTGCATGTGTGTGTAGCTGGGATTGAGAATTTTGTTGTAGTTGCTGTTGTTGTTGAGACGCAGTCTCGCTCTGTCACCCAGGTTGGAGTGCAGTGGTGCAATCTCGGCTCACTGCAACCTCAGCCTCCCAGGTTAAAGCAATTCTCCTGCCTCAGCCTCCCGAGTAGCCGGGACTACAGGCGCCCGCTGCCACGCTTGGCTAATTTTTTTTGTATTTTAGTAGAGACGGAGTTTCACTGTGTTGCCCAGGCTTGTGACCAACTCCTGAGCTCAGGCAATCCGCCTGCCTTGGCCTCCCAAAGTGCTGGGATTACAGGCATGAGCCACTGTGCCCTATTGGATTGAGAATTTTAAGGAGATTGCTTTGTTATTGGCTTGGAAAAATAAACTGAATTGAGTAAAAGATAAGCCCAAGAAGCTTAGATGGTCACAAAAAACCTAGTAAAAGATAATACAGTAATCTTATTAAAACTATTTATCAGCAGGTCAATTAAGCACCGTGGGAAACACAGATATTTATATAGTCACATTACAGGTAAGGCAAGAAGTAAAACAGAAAATGGTGCCCATAAACTCGTGTCAAATCATTTTCATGCAAGCTAATAGTGATATATCAATGTTAAACCAGAGTCGTACATAGTATAAATCTTCGGTGCAGTAACAGTAGTCAGGACAAAGACTGGACCCATAGTCTGGGACCCAGAGAGGACGCATCAGAGTGAGAGAACAAAAGGTGTCATGGCCAGATTACTCCAACTGCAAAGCAACAAGCAGATAGGAGACACATTTAAAAACCCACTTTTTCCATCTTCCCCCATATGCCTGCTCACAGATGCTTCAGAAAAATTTCAAGGGAATTAACTATTTACTACCCTATTCAAGTTGTCTACTACTCTGACTCTATTTTAAGTTAAAAAAAATAGATAATTGCATGCTGAATATAGATGATGGTCTGAGAAGCCTGAAGGAAAAGAAGTACAAAATATAATATGAAACCACAATATCCATGTCCTTTCTAATTAAATTCTCCAAGCAGACAATACTGGAAAGTGGAGGATATATTGATATGGGTAGAGCATATTCTCAGGGTAAAGGAATGTGAACTCACACTCAGCCTAGCCAAGTTTTGAGTGGTTTGTTTTTGTTGTCTTTTCCTGTTTGGGGTAAGTCTGGAGTGAATTTCAAGAATGATAAATTGACAGCTATACATTCAGGAGTTATTGTTAGAGGTCTTCTGTGACACCTATCCAAGTCTTCTCTAAATGTGTCCTTATACAACTCACTGTCTAAGAAAGAAAATTGGAAAATATAATTGGCAAACCATAGAACATTTTGGAAACCTGTCTTCAACTTTCCCTAACGTGATCAAGAGAGATGAATGTTGAATACTCCACTGATTATTGAATTCTGCAATTCTAACATTCATCATACAGAATTTAGTTTTGAAGCTTTTATTTCCCATTTCTTTCTCTTCTAGTTGACAAAGATGCTGGCAGTCCCACCTTTTCTCATTAGCCTGTCTGCTTTAACTTGACACTTGTGTCTTTGGTTTCCCATTTGCAGGTCTAATGTCATGGCCTGGGTCCAGGTTAAGGCTAGCTTGCCATTTTACCTTTGAGCCAAATTGTAAAGCGGAAGTTGGAATACATGCTTGAGTTTATTGGTAATAATATACTCTAAAGCTTGCTATTAGTCATGATAATAAAGTAAAAATGATATTAGTGATATAGATAATTTAGACATCTGTAACATTTTATTCTGCAAAATGTAAAATGATGATAAGATAGGCTATTATTTTATATATCACTGGGGGAAAATGTTCCTAAATAAATTTTTGTTCTAAAAGTGTACTTCTTTTTCAGATATATTAAGATGTAAAAAAATATATGTCTGAAAATTTGAGAAAAACTGTAATTAGATCAGATGTACTTCTCTTAAATACTTAAAAATGCACTGAACATAATAACAGGTCAGAGGCTCAGTGCTTTTCTTCTTTCTGAAGTTGGTAAATCTTTGTGATTAGCATTGAGGCTCCTTAAGCCTTTTTAAGACATGTTCAGTAATTTCTATACCAAAGGAACTCAGAGCTTTAAAGGACATTTCAAATGACTGGCTTATTGTTAATGTCTTACTACATTATGGACTAAAAAACCACAAATGATAGAAAGGTTACATATCTATTTACACCTAAAGCATTACCAGTTGTCCAGCTCCTGAAGATAAGAAAAATGTGTGTGTGGTGTGTGTGTGTGTGTGTGGCATTTTAGCATTAAGTTTATAATGTACCCTTACTTTTAATTAATAAAATGTTTCTATCAATATTATTATTATTTCTGCGATTCCTTCACCTATATCATGACTTAAAGGGTCGTTTGAAAGGTATTCTGATTGAGTCAATATTTATAACATTATTTTCCTGAGAAAAATTGAATTCTGAGCAAATGACTAATACATGAACCTTCATAGTATAACCCAATTAAAAACTGAGAGATCTCTGTATCTTTATGAATGTAATTAATATGCTCAGTGCACATAAAATGTATATAATATGATCAATAGATTTATCTAAAATTTCTCAAATATCTTCTTAAATATCATAGTGAAAATACAATTATATTAAGAAAACAATTCCTTTTTGGCAAAGAAAATGAAATTATCTATTCAAAATATGCCAGTATAGAATAATTTAAGGAACAATTTAATTATAGAATAATTTTCACAAAAATGTCCAAAAGCAATTTTAACTGTAGTAAACTGTGAGCATATTCTGAGCATAATTAGGGATAAGTGATTATATGAGGTGAAGATATTTGTACACTAATAAAAAAGGAAAGTATTTTTCCTCGTGTGATGGATCATGCCTGTAATCCCAGAATTTTGGGAGACCAAGGTGGGAGGACTGATTGAGTACAGGAGTTTGAGACGAGCCTGGGCAACAAAGTGAGACTCCCGTCTCCACAATAACTTTGCCAAGTGTGCTGGCACACATCTGTGGTCCCAGCTACACAAGAGGCTGAGGCAGGAGGATCCCTTGAGCCCCCAGCAGGTTGAGGTTGCAGTGAGGCACGTTTGGCCTACTGCATTCCAGCCTGGGCAATAGAGCAAGACACTACCTCAAAAGAAACAACAAAAAAAGGAAAGTATTGAATTGTCTAAATTATTTTTAAATATCACAATAAATACATGTTTAAGGATTGACTTTAGAAACAAGGCCACCTAATCATGGTTTGGAGTATGGCCTATATACCCTCTTATCTATAGGTCTCTTCTCTTTTGTCTTGTATGTGTCTGAAAAGCTTCAAGTAACTTCAAAAGTGTTAATAATTTGATAAGGTAAATAAAAGCTGCAACCTGACATCCGGAAATTTGAATTCAGCTGCCATTTCTGCCTTGGGAAAGTGCTGCCTTTATTTTCCTCAAAGGAAATGATGTAAATACTTAACTAAAATGATTGCTGGGAGGGACATGAGAAAAAAAAAATATATTTGTAAGATTCTACTTTAAACTGAGAAGTGTCATGTTAGGCAACTAGCACTTTGTTTGTTAGGTCTTAAAGACAACTGGCTGATTACCAAACTCCTTAAGAACAGTTCAAATGGAGAAAGATACAACGATTGAAGCCCAGTCATGATCTGGCTGCTGATGTCCTGTGGTGTATCCGGAACCTAAGATACCTGTGAGATGGCAGTCTCAAGTCTTTTTGTGTCCAAATGGCTTGTGTGATTGAACCATGACTTTTTGGGTTTTAAGTCTATAGCAAAAAAATATAATTTATAAATGTTTTTGAAGAGTATATTTAGGGTTCATATTTTTATCTTCATAAACTTAATACCTTGATTAAAATTAATTTTTTATCAAAACCTTAATAGAATACAAATACCTTCTGGACTTGGCATATGTGATTTGTGCGGGTCCTTACTTATATGCACAAGTCATAATTTAGCAATTTAGTTTTGTTACAACTTTCCTATAAAACACCATGACTTTTTTCATATTCCAATGGATTTACCAGAATAGGTGCTTAAAAGACAAAATGGTCAGGCTCTTTACCTTGGCTATCTCAGTGTATCTATGAAATCATAGTTTATGGAGCTATTATTGACATTGGTATGAATGATGTCTATAGCACAGACACATGACAATTTGTTAGTAATGCTTTCTGGCCTGAGTGACATTTTTCACATTACCTACATTCTTTGTCCTGGAGTCTTTTCAAAGCTCTTGCTGTTGATTAAATTCTAGGCCAGGCAATTGCTGACATCTCCAAAATGTAATATTTTTGAAACAGCTTTGAAACTGCTATTTCATTCACACATTCTAGAAGAGTTTCTTTTCCTATATAATACCATATGTTCAGCTTCTATCATATATTCCCAGTTCAAAAAACCTCTGTCTTACGATGTGTCACATCAGTCAACAAGGTGTTTATTTGGAAGACATTTGGTCGTGAGCTATAACATTCCTTCCAGATACAAATTAAATGAAACCCTAGCATATAGTTCTCCATCATTCATCATTCGAGGTAGTTAGACAAGACAGGCTTTAATGACTTGAAAAGCTCTTCCAAGGGCAAATGTGTTTCCAGATATTTTGGTGTGAAAAATACTATGGTTACACTGAACTTGTGCCCAGATTCTCTTTGGTAAAATATATTTCTGGAATTCTTTCAGAAAACTTATTGAAAGAACATAATATCCCTGAGCAATTCTTACAATTTCTTCAAAATTTATTTACAATTTAAAATTTTCTCTCTGTTTGCCTCTCTTCTTCCTCTACCCTTCATTTGAATCTTTTTCAAAGGACTGTGCCACAAGTGTTTCTATGCAACAGCCAGAATTAGACTGAAGGCTACATATGGATATAAAAGAGAAATGGACAAACATTTGATAAATACTGATGACTTGATTTATGTCTGTTGGTAGATTTTTCTAAATGGAAAATCATTTTACTTTCACTTTCTGTGCAAACATAGCCTTCACCTATACTTCCACTAATCTCAGGAGGATTTGTTTTATATATTACTAAACATTAATAGCTCCAAAAAATTTCTCTCAGGGTAGAATTATTCAAATAAAGAGAGCTATTTGGAGGTGCCAAATTAATTCTCCTAATTTTTGGAACCCAAAGACACAAAAGGCATTTTCCTTACTTTCTTCAATATTGTTATTTAAAAACAAAAATATGTATTTAATCAACATATGAAATATAAAATACAATGAAACTACATAATGAAGTCAACATGTAAATGTAATCACTTAGCATTGTAAAACTAATTAACAGCAGAGAAGATGAGTTCTTTAACCTTTGATAGCTCTGATTCTAGTTTAATTTTCTTTATCATAATTGAAGTAAAGAATACTCTCAAAAGCTAATTCCTTTTGGTTTAAGGGCATCTACTGTGTTTGCGTTTTTTATGTTTGTTCCTCTGGAAGCAAATGCAAAGATGTCACTATGCCCAAGTCCTTAGCTGATGGGAGTCACAAAATAGAGACTTGGTTACCTTCTCTGGGTTATTTGTATGGTTCATCATGTAATTCTTCTCATTACAAAGGGTGCACTAAAAATAAGTCTCCTTTTCTAAGATAGTAACACAAAATCAATAAAATCTTAATGCATAGGAGTCTTTTGTAAAATGGATAATTTAATAGAGAAAGTACAAGTCTATGTGTACTTACAATTTTCGGTCAAGCTTACTTAATACAGATTTATTTTAAAATTTAGTGCTGTAAATTTCTTGAATACAAATATATGATTTATGGTTTGTTGATAGAAATGTTATGTTACTTAATTCATGTTTATCCTTTCTTTCAAACATTAAATTCCCACAATGAGAAAAGCAAAGGGATGAAAAGTACATTTGTCAGGGTCTCTAACTGGATATTTTTCTGCCAGAATGATACCTTTACTTATCACAGATTTTACTTTCATCAGGTTTTTAAGTTTGCCAATTTCATTAGGAAAGTGAGAAAAGCTGGGGGTTTATTATTTGAATTTTGGAGCTTTTAACCTTGGAGAGATGCAGCCAAAATCCACTGCTGACATTTTAACTAATGCAGATGGAGATGACAACTTCAAACTAGTATCAGTTGCAGAAAGTTCCTGAAAATCACCCTTCTCATGCCTATGTGGCAATTCTAAATGAAATGTTTCTTATTAATGTATCTTAACTGCAATGGCAATGAGGCATGAAAAGAGTATATGAGTGTCAGAGGGTCTTTTACTAATCAGTTGTGTTGTGTGATCCCTGGATACAGCTCATTAATCATAGCGTTTCATTTCTTTCTTCCATAGTACAGGGATATTGCCATCAGCTACAGCCATTTCACAGTGCCACTGCCAAGATCTACTGAGATAATGGATATGAAATAGCTTTGAACAGTGCAGGGTACTATAGAAAAACAAGGACTTATTATTTTAACACAAATTGTACATGATGCTTTCCCAAACCGTTGAGGAATTTGGCTTATGGCCTTACAATATAATATTTCATTGACATCATTTCCAGATTCAAAAATATAAATATACTGCATCGGTGCAGCTAATGTTTATGTGTGTGTGTGTGTGTGTGTGTGTGTGTGTGTGTATGAGAGAGAGAGAGAGAGACTTCGAAGACAAATTTCAACAGAAGCAGTTAAGGTACTAAGAAAATTAATAATATGCTGTAATCTTATTAATGAATTACCTAACCAGTGTTTAAAATCTGATGATCATCATTTATTTCCTCAACCCTCATGCACATATAAGACACTTGCTGTTTATTCTACTATTTTTAAACTAGAGGCTAATTCCCAGGATAACAAACATTGTGAACAACTTAATACACCGTCTATGTCAACCTCCTCTCCTTAAATTTTGAAGCGACAAAATGAGGTTCAAGAGAGATTAAGTACTATACTCAAAGTCATCTGACTTAGGAGGAGTAGAGCTGAAATGGCAATACCCTCTAATTTTAATGTAGTTTTCTTTTCACTGTCTACCACATGGAATCAGAACTGTCTTGGAGATTTATGCATCTGAACAATAATATTTAGAACATCATCTCATCTTGCCAACCACTTTGTTCAACACAAAATGGCTATTCAAACTACTCTGGGACCCTGTCTTGTCAACCAATGCAGGAATCTTAGTTAATGTATTCCATAAACACACCCAGGTTTCCCTTAAGCACAGACTCCATGTAAGACAAGTTTCATACTTTTTCATTGTGAAAGATGCAGGTACTCTTGGATGGATCTGAAGAGTTGGCAAAATGACAGGAAGATCAGGCAGGCTGCCTGTTTTTAACTTCAGGACATTTTTCATGTTTTATTATCTATCTACTCAGATAAAATTAGGTGGGACACATTTTTAATGCTTCCAATAAATAAGAAAAATGTGCCTGCAGCATGAAAAATCCTTTGACTGCCTTGTGTTATTTGCAACAGATGAATCTAATTTGTATTCAGACATCAGTGCTATAACTAACTAGAGAAATAAAATGGATGTCTATGATCTCTCTTCAATTATTTAGTAAGGATGAAGTGTCAATTGGCTAAAAGTAATAACACCACGTCTGTATTTAGTGTCACACCTATTAGGTAGAAATTCAAGATGGGATATACACACATACATGCATATATACAATAGATTAATAACACAGAAGGTTAAGCAATCCAAAGTCATCATACTACTTTTGGAGGCCAAAGTATTTATACTTCAATTAGTTGGTGTTGACAAGAGGCTTACAATTCTATCATATTATGCAGATAGAATGCTATTTTTTAAAACAGTTAAATATTGGAAAATAAATTGGTGGAAATATGAAAATTTATCTATTGTGCAGTACTGGCAGAATTCATTTATCTGTGACAGAGTCCTTCTAAACCAGGGATCTAGGGGGTCACAAAAAGATCTTAAATGTATGATAAGGAAACTATGGAAACCTTAGGTGTGGAGCACCATTTTGGGTTTAACCCTAAATACTGTTAGGCTGATACTCTTGTAACTTCTAAAAAGCAGAAAGAAAATATAATTCACAAATCAGGATGTATCTCATTCTATCTATCTAATACTTAAAACAAAGCATTACTATTTGAGTGTCACATAAGTATTCAAAGTGTTCATTATTGTTTCATGTTTTTGTAGATACTGAAATAATCCTGAATATGAATGATTTTGCATGCTTTTCTCCATCTGTTATCAAAAAACTTGGTCTCTGAAGACCATATCTTCCTTAGGCACCAACAGCTAGACATGAGTCAGCTATTGTTTTACTGGAGGAGAGTGTCACAATAAAACTTCAAATTGAAGGTAAGAAGAGATTTATACTATGAAGTAAAAAAGCAGCAAGCTTTATTGTAAGACAATGTTCAAACATTTCCTTTCAGAGTCAATAATGCTGCCCTACTTTCCCTTTCCTCTAATGTCATAATTATGGGTCATAATGGGTGGAAATAGATGATGAATGACCACACTGGCAAAAGTAGCACCTGACTCAAACACTACAAGCATCAAAAAACGTAGGGCCAGTTACCACTTTTGTTGTTGTCTGGTAGGAATAAACAACAGCATACAGCAGACTACTGCCTTATGTACAGCAATATTCATTCCAACCAACTTCTGTGAAACAACCCTCATTTAACAACTCAGGAGACCTATACAACACCTGCATACCATCCAAACCAGAAATATGGTCAAAGAACCTGGACCCCTATAAGAGCAGTATGGTAGATGCTCTATCAGCTGATCAAAGAAGAAAAATATATAACTGAGAATTACCTTGAATCTTAGTAGTTGACAAAAAGATCCTCTTCTAGTGCCGGTATGAGAGGCAGAAAGAATCTAAACACAGAAAACTTTTCTTCAAGACTAATAAAATAGAAAGGAAGACACTTTGGAAAAAGGAAGGGCACTAATTTAATCAAATTCTTTCTACTTTGCTGTGAATTTTTCCATAAGGATTAATCAAAGATTATCTTGGTGCAGTGTTTATATGGAATACTTCTCACACATACAGGTTACAAGTATCGTGAAGTTAAAAGTTGGGAATGCAAGTCCATTTTATTTTAAAAGCTTGTGTTGTTAAACATATTTTGTAAATATCAATCTTTGAAATGTTCAAATTAAAACATCATTAAATTAAGTTACATTTATATTTGAGTAATGCCTAAGGCTAAACATACAAGAAAATTAAAGAAAGCATGCTATCATATCACTGAGCCATATCAAAATGAAGAACATGCTAATGTTTATATTATACTTATTTCTTGAATCCTGGGAATATTTCTTCTATGTACAATTTATCTCAAAATATTAATATACACTATTGTAATAATACAATAATAAAAACACCTTATTGTCTCTTCTAAGAAATCAAAGCTCCTTAACTTATTTTGCCTTCTTCAACCTATATATAGTCTTGGATTCAGGAATGATATAAAAGAGACACTAGAGCTCAGAAGGAATCTGTGATTTATCCAGGCTTCAGTGAAGGATAAGAAATATAAACATACCTGAATCCATCTATTTTGCCCCAGTCTCAATATCAGCACAGCAAGCCAGCCTGCTATCATCCTTCACGTGGACTAAATACAATGGATTTCTAACTGGACTCTATTTCTGTACTTGCTTATCTTCAGTTCACTTTCAATGCCACAATTAGGGTGATCTTCTACAATCCAAATGCATTCATACATTCGCTTGTCCTACAAGTTTAAAGTTTTTCCCTTGCATGAGATAGAGAAGTTACTCAATATGAGCTAAAAGTTGCTGAATAATCCATCCCTGTCCACCTCTCCAGGGTCATTCCTCACCACTCTCCTCCAGTATCACAACGCTCCAGAAACTCTTTGCTCACCTCAGGGATTTTGCAGATACCTTTCCTTTGGCTGGAATGCACTTCCCTCTGCTACAACTGCATAGTTTTTCACATTTCCAGATCTCATCTTATAGAGATGGGGTGGGGGAAACCACGGAAACTTCTTAATCCAAAAGAAGTGTCTGTGTCTCCATTGTTAAATAATTGTTCATCTTATATTTTCTCATTGCAATATCTACTTTTCTTACATAGAAAGTTGATTATAATTTGTAATTATGTATTTATTTCTGATTATTTGTATCATTTCTCTATCTCCCCACCCCTCTCCATGACTATTTCTATTACTTTCCATTAAATACTCTGCGCCTTGCAAGGATATGACCAGTAGCTAACCAGCAAGTAATAGATATTTCTAACAGGGTGAAAAAATGACTAAGGAAATGGATTGGTAGATAAATGGATAGAGTTGAGGCTAATATCCAAATAGGCAAATGTGTTTAATAGTTAACTGTAAAGCATTCATTGTTGGTTAGGTTCCAACGTAACTTGGCTATTTATTTTCTGGGTGACTTTGGATAAGTTAATAAACTTTCTTACTCTTCTAATTTACTTTATATTTTTGGCTTTACCATAATAGTAAAATTTCAGTGATTTGGGGGATAATATTATCAGCAAAAAAAGATACAAAGTGAAGAGAATGTAAGGAAAACTGTGATGTTAACAAGTTATTGAAAGTGAGTGAAAGATCAAGAACACAGGTGTTTTGATATCCTTAGAAAAATGAAGCAGAAACGCTGCCTGAACAGAGAAAGAATATTGTATGGATATTGAAAGAAAGAAGCAGGAATAGGTAAGAAAGAAATATGAAGGAGAAAATAGGAAGTATTTCCTCTTCTTTTCAGTTCATGACTGATGGCTTCTAGTTTTGTGATTCCCTTTCTCATTAGAATGAATATTTATCTTAGAATGAAAATAGTGCATATTATTTATGCACTAATGATTAAGCAGTGTTTTCAGTAAAATAATCTATCCAGTTTTTTGTTACCTTTTATAATAATATTTGTCTTCAATTATTACTAGAACAAAAAATGTTTTGCATGAGTAAAAGGAAAGATCACATTCAAAGCAGTTCTACACCATTTTCAATTCAAATGGGTAGAGACTTGAATAAAAATGTACCAGGATTCACACTGTAAACTGATATTAAAATTGCATGCATTAAATTATATAAGTTTGCCAATGTCAAACTAGTAGCAAGGGATCTTTTTTGACATAATTATAAATAATAACTTTTGGATCACAAAGCAGGTAATATAAAAATGACTGTGGTTGCTTGCAACATCTCAGTTTATATATTCCAAGATTCAGCATATAACTTAGCACCTTTAGAAAACAGTGATTGTACTGTTGATAATCGATATAATACAAATAATGACTAAAGCTACTTTAAGTTCTCTGGACAAGTGCTTCCTGAAAACAACACCTCCTTAAATAATCAAATACAAGTAAGTGGGGGAAATCTGAAGCTTAAAATCCTCCACAACCAAGATGCCACCAGATAAGAAGAGTAGCTGATTCTAACTAGCCTATCTAAGCTGGCTTTCTAAAGACACGGGCAACTATTGGTATCTACTGAGAGAGAGTGACAGTGACATTTCTCATTCAAGTGGCATGTGTGATGGCACATGCTAATGCTGGCATAATTGGTGACTTCTGCTCCAGCTGCATTCCATGGTGAATCCTCAATGTTGCATCCCAACTGAGCTCATTAAGTTCAGAAATTTGAGCCAAGAAGAAACAAAATTCTTATCCTGTTTTTACATGAGAGTAGAAAAAAAGAGCTCACCAATTCTGTCTAAGCTCTCATGTTTCATTCCCTAAACATGCAGAAATTAATCTTCATAAATGGAAATGGAGACATGCAGCCCAAGTAACAGGCCTCGGTGACCACTGGAAGCCAACTGTTCCATGTGTTTTTATTATATTCTGGAATTAAATTTGAGAATTACAGTTTTTATCAAAATTAACCCTAATTTGTAGTCTATAGTGGCCCTTACAACATTTAAGTTTGTATAATCAAGGCATTTTAGCTCTGCTAGTACTAATAAAAAGAAAATAAAGCTTTCTTATTTTTAAGGTAAACTAAGTATCTAACAAGCTGTAACTGGAATCAATCAGTCTCAGTTTAAATATTCATTTTCAACTTACTCTTCTTTACTGCTACTTAAATACTTTGAAAACAGGTAATAAATGCACTAAGCATTGTTTTGCATGGTCCTAAACTCTTTGAGGGCAGGCTCCATGTCTTTAAATTTACCTCCTTTCCTAGAATTGTGCTTTCTATATGGGAAATGTTGGGTACATACTTCCTGAATACATTTATAACATAAAATAATTCAACTTAAAAAAATTATGTTTAAAATAAAGTGATGAAGTAGAGATAGAAAGTAAACAAGATCCAGAAGATTAATTTGGCTTTACAAAGATTAAAGTTACTCTCTGATTTTAATAATGACCTCATTAATAAGTATGTATTAGATCCTTACTAATGACATGGTCTTAGTCTTGGTACTGTACATTAGACTTATGTTATTTCCATATACTTTGTTAAAACAGGATTGACTACATCTTCCTAAATGAGTCCCACAATTGCATCTTCCTGGGCATGGTATGAATCATTTACAACACTTAGCATTGACAAGCACAGTGGATGTGGTGGCGTTTATTATAAAACATACCCATTTGAAGCAGTAATTGTTCTGCTACCAGGGCACAACCCTTTATAACATCCCTTAAAGAGTTTTTTTTACGAAGATGGAACTTTAATTTTTTCAGCAGCTACCAAGTGCAAGGCTTGAGTACCTTTCCTCATTTGTTTTTTTTTTTATCATGAATCACTACCCAGAGGCAATCATTAGCTAATTTGCTGATTTATGGTTGCAGTTTATGAGCTTTAAACAATGCTAAACCACTTTTGTTCCTTCCTCAGTGAACTGACAGATGAAGAATGTCTGTCCTTTATATTATTCGCTGTGTAAAGTAAATGCACCTCACTCTATGTGTTCTTGGCTTCTATGACATCTGAAATGGCTGCCTTATTACCTTCCTGCTCGATCTTAACTGAAAGCAATGTTTACCTAGCTACGCAATCTGAAAGCTGCTAAGGTTCTTTGTGCTGCCACCTATGACAAAACAAGGTCAGAACATCAGTTTAGTATGGGAATCTAATAGCTATTACTTATGCAGTATTCTAGTGACATACATACTGAAGAGCAAAATTGGTTGCTGCTGTGTAGGCTGACAGGGCCTGGCATCCTGGCTGTGTGAGACATGTTTTCATTACTCAGTGAGACACACAAACATACATTCAAAATTTGTTTTGAATAATGACAGTCTTTATTACCTTTGCATGTGTGATCCAAATTTTATACTAAAGAGAGGAAAATTTTTGAATGCTTCCTGGGGCTGACCTGCTAGCTGTGTCATAATTATCTAAAAAGCTGAAAAGGCCACAGTGTGAAATAGCATTAGTATGCGTCTAAATTTTCTGGCCAAATACACACATCAGATAGACAATAACAAGTGCTGGCAAGGATATGGAGTAATTGGAACCCTCATACGTTGCTATTGAGAATATGAAATGGTGCAGCTGCTTTATGAAAAACAATCAGGCAGTTTCTCAAATACTTAAGCAATTCCACTCCTAGGCATATACCTAGAGAATTAACAACACATGTCCACACAAAAACTTGTACACAAATGTTCATAACAGCATTTTTCATAGCAACCAAAAAGTGAAAATAACCCAAATGCCCATTAACTGATGAATGCATAAACAAAATGTGGTATATCTGTAATCTATACAGATAATCTATAACCTATCTCTATAGATACATATAATCTGTAAAGATAATCTATCTGCATAGATTACCGATAGATAATCTATCTGTATAGATTTCAGATGGATTACAGATAGATAATCTATCTGTATAGATTACAGATGGATTACAGATAGATAATCTATCTGTATAGATTACTGATATACCACATTTCATCTTGTTCAGCCATAAAAAACAACAAAGTTCTGATACACGTTAAAAAATTCATGAGCCTTAAAAAAAATTCATGAGCCTTGAAAAAATTATTCTGAGTGAAAGAAGCCAGACACAGAGCCACAAATTATACAATTCCATTTATATGAAATGTCCAGAATAGGTAGATTCACAAAGACAGAAAGTAGATAGCTAGGGATTGGCGGGATGGAGGAGGAATGGGACGTGACTGCTAATGGGTACAGGGTATCTTTTCGAAGTGATAAAAATGCTCTGGAATTAGATTTTGGTGATGGTTGCACAACTTTGTGAATATATTAAAATTTACCAAGTTTTTTAAAAGGACAAATGGCATGGTATGTGAATTACATCTATATTATTATTATTATTATTATATTTTGAGACAATCTCACTCCTTCACTCAGTAGAGTGCAGTAGGGCGATCTCAGCTCACTGCAACCTCTGCTCCAGGGTTCAAGCCATTCTCCTTGAACTACTCTCTGCCTCCCGAGTAGCTGGGATTACAGCCATGCACCCCCACACCTGGCTAATTTTTGTATTTTTTTAGTAGAGACGAGGTTGCCATGTTGGCCAGGCTGGTCTCAAACTCCTGACCTCAAGTGATCCACCCACCTCAGCCTCCCAAAGTACTGGGATTACAGGCATGAGCCACTGCACCCAGCCTATTATACTATTATTGATATCTTCATGTGCTATGCATCTTTGTATTAGTAATTGTTAGGCCTTTATTTTTTTCTTTTCACATCCATATAGAAAGCTTATTTGGATTAATTTCTTTTAAGAAGCACTTAAATTATATTAACCACTATTGTGCATTTTTATCAAACAGCCCAAGATTTAGTTTTTAATATATGTTTCTAATTATCATTTGATCTATTATATTTGATATTTCTCACCTCTTTCTATTGAATGAACCCTTAATTCTCTTTGATTTCCTTTAATATGCTTAAGTGTCAATCTTTTCTGTTTCAGATAATGAGAATTACTCCATCGCTCATATTCACATAGGTTTAAGATCTGAGCTGTTTTAAAATTTATCCTATTGACTTTAGGGTACAGGGATGAAGGAGAAGGATGCTGTTTCTACTTTCTAATTCTGTTTCTAGAAGATTACTGGAAATAAAGTTCTACCTTCCAGGCAAAAATAAATATACTTTAAAGGCCTCAAATTACCATATTTCTCAAAATCTATCATTACCTTTCCCTGGGACTATAAAAATAAGCTATTAACTGGCATCATCCAACCTCTGGCCCCACCTCTCTAATTTATCCTACACTTTAAATCTTCACTAAAGTACATTCCATTATAATACTTCTCTCCTCAAAAACTTTCAGCAAATACTGCTTTCCTATTAAAATTAGTATAACTTTCAGCATATTTCAGCTTTTCTGAACCTCCCATCCCATATTTTACTAATTCCTGCATCTATCTTATAAATCAGATGAACAGGTTCTTTATTTTTCCCATTCCCACACATTCTTATAATGATCCTTGTGATATCCTACTGCCTGGAATGACTTCACTTCTAGTACCCTTGTTCATATTTTATGTTTCTTATGGCTCATGTAAAAATCACAGGTAATACAAAATCTCATAAAAGCAAGAACTTTGTCTTATTCCCTAGTTAACTCCAATGACCAGAACAGTGCCTGGCACAAAGTAGAAATTCAATCAATCAATCAATATTAATTTATAGTTAAATGAAGGAGCTAATAGCATTCATATATTCTTGATACTCCTGTTCACTGTCCTTCTTCTGAAATCATGTAAAGCTACCTTTTTATTATACTCATATTCTGCTGTACCTTTTAGTTATTTGACTATCTTTATTTATTTTCCTTGTAATTGTTCATTTCTTATTTCCTGAATTTTATAATACAGCACCTTACACTTGATCTCTGTTCAGTTAATATTGGCTGAATTAAATTAATCAACAGAGGCCAATATGCTCACTTTGGAAATTGTATCTGCTTTGCATTGTTTTTGCTGCAGGCTGATTTACATAAATATTACATGCTTAGAAGGAAAAAAACTACTTGACAAGATAAACTCTAGGTATTTTAATTATTCAGTTTTTACTTACAATGGTAGATTTCATGACATATTTTGTTTGGGAATTATTGAATCATATAGAATGTGCCTTTTAAAAATAAAAACGATTGACATATGAGTTCATACTTGTAAAAATAATTTAAAAACGTGTAGCTTTTGAAGCCAAACATATATAAGTATTTACCCATTTTGCCAATAGTCAGTGATAGCAGAGGTCCTCACTACCCAGTTCTGATTCAAAATGAGGGATACAGTTCCTTTTTTTTTTTTTTTTTTTGAGATGGAGTCTTGCTCTGTCGCCTAGGCTGGAGTGCAGTGGCATGATCTCAGCTCACTGCAACCTCCACCTCTCGGGTTCAAGCGATTCTCCTGCCTCAGCCTCCCGAGTAGCTGGGACTACAGGCGCCCGCCACCACGCCCAGCTAATTTTTGCATTCTTAGTAGAGATGGGGTTTCACTCATGTTGGCCAGGATGGTCTTGATCTCTTGACCTCGTGATCGGCCCGCCTTGGCCTCCCAAAATGCTGGGATTACAGGCGTAAGCCTCTGCATCCGGCCCAATGAGGGATACAATTCTTCATGTCACCTTTGCGATCAGAGTTGGTGCCAATGGAATTTTAAAACACTTCTCACTAAACTACTACTGGTTGGTTAGGTCGTTGGTGGTGAACATGGAGACAATAAATTTGAGAAAGCCTCTCTATACATCATCTTTCCAAAGAACAGTGTTTCATAGATCCAGCACACCTCTCGTTTCTTTACTATAATTGTAACTACCATTTCTAGGTGATATTGTTTGGAAACTCGTCCCTACCCAGATCTCATCCTGAATGTTGGAAGTGGTGTTTGGTGGGAGGTGACTGGATCACGGGGGCAGATTTCTCATGAACTGTTCAGCTCCATTCCCTAGGTGCTGTCCTCGTGATAGTGAGTTTTCATGAGATCTGCTCATTTAAAAGTGTGCGCCACCTCTCTCTCTCCTATTTTGCTCCTGCTTTCACCATGTGAAGTGCCTGCTCCCACTTGGCCTTCTGCCCTGAGTAAAAGCTCTCTGAGGATTCCTCAAGAGCAGATGATTCTATGCTGCACCTGTACAGCCTGCAGAACCGTGAGCCAATTAACCCCCTTTTCTTATACATTTCCCAGTCTCAGGTATTTCTTTATAGCAATATGAGAATAGACTAATACACTAGGCAAGAGTAAAACAGACTAAATTATAGACTACTGATTAAATTGCATGCTCCATAGGGAATATTCTATATGTAAATGTATAAGTAAATCTATCACATAATAGAAAATCTAACCACTGTTGCTACCTTTACCCCAAAGTGGCTACAAATTCCATAAAATGAGTCACGTAGACATGTTTCATTCGTGTATTACTACTTTCCTGATCAGTTACCTAGGGCATGGGTGGTGTCTATTTGTTGAGAATAAGCTCAGAAAAGTCTGCCCTGAGCTGGATTTTGCTATCCCACTCACCCTATTTGAAAATATTTCCATCGAGAAAGAAGAGTTAAAATTTTAAAACTACTACTAAGAAATGATTTGCAAATACAAATTTCTCTATCCACTAAGAAGTCTTGTAATGATTATATATATTTATAACTCATTTTTCTCAAAAATAGGAGACTTTCCTTGTAACTGTTAAATAATTGCACAAGGTAAGAACTCCAAAAGAGAAACACTGTGGAATTTCATAGTTCTAAATATGATATAGCCCTATATATATGTATGTATACCTGATAAGCATAGGACACTGTTGATTAATTTGTTGCTTAAAAAGTGCAAAACATCTTAAAAATTACATTTACAATAATTTTTCCCTCAATAACTTTTAGAAAAAAAGATGCTACTTTGTTCTAGTAATATGATAGCTATCAAATTTGTGTTAGTGTTGTGGAGAAAGAGTGTAAGTAAATTACAACTGTCATAGTTTTTCTTGAGAAATGTACCTTGATTTCAAACATTTATTAAGAAAAATTTTATTTTATTTAAAGTATATTTGGACATTTTATACAAACCTAGATGAAGAAGTGGTTCTAATTTTATCTTCTATTTTGTAAGTTTTCACCATGTTTTTCCTTACGTTTATTTTTTATAGAGTAAGGACAAATACAATGAAAAATAAGAGACTAAATTCTCACTGTTGAAAATAAGGGAAGAGATTTCTTTCTTCTCCATTTTCTCAGAGCCTTTACTTTGGAAAACTTATATTTGTTAATACGTCATCCACTCTTTGAAATGTCCAAAAATCCTTTTGAAGACTAAGTAGGCCTATTGTCAGCTTTATGACCTAGGACTGTCTTTCTCAGGGACTTGGGAGCTAACTTTGCTGGGCATTTCACTCTAAGTTGCAGAACTACCTTCTGTCATAAAGATATGAGAAGTTTGTTTTCATCTGGTTTAGTCAATTAGCTACCACACATAGTCAACCCAATTACCATGTAAAGTTAGGATGAGCTATGTATGTGTGACAAACAGTGCTATTAAGTTCTCTTACTTGAGGACTAGCTATTGTTTATGTTCGAAAACGTACGTAACAGGATGTAACTGCTTAGCTATATAAAAGAGGGAGTTTAATTTTTGTCTTTGTAATCTCCTAGTGGATTGCCTGTGATCTGCATCATATTTTGGTTTAGTGATCATTCAATAATAAAAGTGTTTTCTTTCTCTACTTCCTTCATGGAGAGGGTTTCCGGATTGGGAGAATATTTTATTTTTAACTATATTTCTTCAACAATTTGTAAGTTACTAACCTATATAGGTATGTTACTTCAGAGCAATGAATGTAAATGAATCAATTATATTTTAGAGGTCAGAATATATTTAATAAAGACTTTAAAATGATTGTTTCTGCTTAATGTTATGAGCTAATTCTATTGTTACTAAACTGAAAAGTCACTGCACTTCCATAATTGGTATTTGTTAGATACTTTTGCATTTCTTTTCTACTTGGGTTACTGACTGGCAGCACACTCTTAATAATCACTACCTCTGGCCAATCTTCTGTTACCATACTAGCTCCTGCAGTTCAGTTTAGTAAATAATTGCTTGAGTATCATAATTTCCATGCTATATTCAGGTACTTGGGGTACAAGTCAAGGCAAGATAGTATTTTGGGGAAGTGGTTTCTGGAAACTGTTTTTTTAACAAGTCTTTTAATTCTGATGCAGGTAGCCTGTAGCCCACATTTGATGAAACACCATTTATGAAATTGACTACCTTGCCTCTATTTCATTCCACATTTAAAGTCCTAGAGTTTGATATATCTGTAGAAAAGTGCTTACGTAAGTGAACAAGCAGGTCACAATGTTGCATGTCCAATACTAAGATGTATAACACTCCCCATCTAGAAATGCAGATAGAAGGAAATGCTCCAAAGGTTATATTGTGAGAGAAATGGGGGTATATATATATTTTTACTCAATTCCAGGCTTTTTTCATATGTCCTATCTGCTCTTCAATGCGCTATATCTCAACTGATCTCTCTGAAGTACTTTCCTGGTCACTGAAACCTTAAATCACTGGCCTACCTCAAAATACTGCAATCACATATTTATATCTCTTTTATGATATTTACCATAATAATTTGTATACTTTTTAATTTCCTTTTTAAACTGTAAGCTATTTAAAGACAGGGTAAAAATTTTTTATTTATATTTCGACCTATGATAAGTTGAAAAGCAGAAAATTTTGAATAGTTAAATAAATGTATCTTTACATAAACTTGAATTTAAGCATTTTGTGGCCAGAAAAATTATCCAAATCTTTGAAAGAAAGCAAAAGGATGGGCAACACAATCATTACATATCACACAGGGCAACAGCTACCCAGAGTTTTTCTAGAGATGTATGTGGTTCATTTCACTGTTTTCTCCTGAGTTTGCTTGTTAACAAGCAGATTTTCTTCAGTAGAGACACAAATATTTCCTGCCTAGTGGAACAGATAACCACAAAGATTGATAGCCTGTTAGAAATTAACCAGTTTCTATCTTATCCTAATATTTCTTGTTAAATTGACTATAAATAGCCCAGCTTCTTAAATGTTGCTTGAACTGATCATAATATCACTGGTTCTCTAATTAATTAATTAGTTAAAAAGAACTCTTGACACAGGTTCCTGTGATATTTGTCTGAGAGTAATGATTTCACCTCTTCGGAAATTATTCCTTCACATGAGTATTTTCCTTATTAAAGGAACAATTTATATTTCCAAATAGCACTTAGAAGTTGCTTACATGTACTAAAAGTCATGCTATTTTGAAACATCTACATTATTAAATAGAAACAATAAGGTACATAACTTAAGTCCTGTTCCAATCGAAAATCTCTTTAACGAGTTCTAAAATAGGAAATTTAACATTTTTCTTTGGATTATCAATATGAACCTGTTTTAACTATTAACTTGCTAAGTATGAGAGAATGTATCTGTTCTTAGTATTGACTTTGGATTTCAATGGCCTGATGAGTAATGTCCTTCAGAGAAACAAAGTTTTTTTTTTTTTTCCTAAACTAAATCTTTCCCAAAGACCCAGAAGGAGCTTTCAATGAGATGCATAAAAAGCTATTAATATGAATCATAGACCATGATTAAGCCTCTTTCGAATTTTATAGCAGCTAAAGATCTCTTAAGATCTCCCTTGTGGTTCAAGGTTTATTAGAACTAATCTTAACCTTATGGTAGAAACAGAAAATAGCACGTTGCCCAGCTGTCCTGTGGATGAATCCTATGGCTTACTGAATAGGATGGAAGTGCTAGTATCCAAAACTATTTTAACTTAAATTAATTTACTAGCATCTCAATTAACTTAATCTGTCTGAACTTTGATAAACAAAAATATTTTTAGATAATAAGACTGGCACCCACAAATGCTTTCTAAAATCCAAGCTCCTCAGAGTAGTAAATTAGTCCTTGTTACTCAAAGATGTGGGTTAACTCTAAGCCTTTACACTTGTTAACTCTCCCTCTTTGGATTACCTTTCAGAGCTTCAATCTCCTACAAGGTAGAATGGAGATTGCAAATCTTTATTTTAATGTTGGGAGGACAGACTGAGAAAACTAATATTATTTACGTTAGTTTTTTGGACTAGGCATTTGCTTAGTCCAAGACCTGGTAACACAAATCAGACTTTTAATATATCTCAGCTATCATTTAACAAACTCCTTTGGCATCTGTTTTTTGACTAGCCCTAAGCCAATCCTAACTAATTGTAGATATCTAGTGTTTGGGAAAAAAAATATAGTCATTTTTATTGTACCATAGGGAAATACATTTGCATTTATTATAAGCAAATAATTAGCAAGGAGAAAATTACTCTTGGAAAATTAGTGAATCCCAGCCTTAAGGCTACTGCTGATATTTCCAGCTTCATCTAATCATGTGATGTTGCTATAGTATCTGAAGAGGCTATTTAAAATAACTCACTTATAATTGTATCAATCACACTTCAGAAAAGGTCAATCATCAGGGTCATTTGACACAAAATTTATGTAAAACACACAGAGAATTTTTTCCAATACAATTTAGTTATTGTAATTTCAGGCACTAGTTTGATTTCAAACTGTCAACTACCTAGGATGGAGCTCATGTCAATCCAGCTGAGATAACTGTTGAGGGGAGGCTGAGGGAATACCTTTGAAGGGGACAGTCATGAGATCTAGGCGTGGGGTGGGCCTAAGAGAACCAACAGGGCAACACGGGGCCTTTAGAACCTCAATCATCCTCCCAAATCATTGCTGTCACAAGTCACCACAACCAAAGGGATTTTGTTATATCCTCCAGGCTTGTCCTAGTTGGGAGAAAGCTGCCGATTACTTGTCTAAGAAATAGAAAACGCCCCCTGAATGACTACCTCACCCAGTACCCTTGCCTCAGTATGGTTGAGGACCTCAGGGTCTTCCTTCTGAACTGTAGCAGCAGCCTCACAGGTGGTCACTCATCTCCATTTTTTCATTATAGACTCTGCCCTCTACAATGTTGTTAGGATAAACTATCCCCAAATAAATATAATTATTTCACTTCCTTACCTAAAAGTCTCTGTTGAAAAAATGAGAAAAAGAAAATATATATATACACACACACACACACATATCAGCATATATGTATATATGTGTGCGTATATATAGGTGTATATATGTGTGTATATATGTGTGCATGTGTGTATATATATGTGTGTGTGTGTATATATATATATATATACATACATATATATATGTCTCCTATTTGCTTTAATACAACATAAATTCAGGCTTTTGGCATCTGTATGTTGTTTGGGACTGAACTGTGTACCAAAAAGTTCATATGTTGAATTCCTAACCCGCAGTACCTTACAATGTGACTGTATCTGGAGATGCGGCTTTTTAAGAGGTAATTAAGGTAACATGAGGTCATATGGATGGGCCCTACCCCATTACGACTGGTATCATCGTAAGAAAAGGAAATTGGGACACAGACAATACACAGACTGAGAGGCAACTAAGCTAAGGACACAGCAGGAAGATGGCCAGCTACAAGTCAAAGAAAGAGGCCTTAGAAGAAACCAAATCTGCTGACAACTTAGTCTTGGACTTCTAGCTTCCACAACTGTAAGAAAACAGATGTCTGTTGTTTATAGCACCCATTCTACAGCATTTTGTTATGGCAACCTAGTGAACTATAATACAGATGTGTTAAAAAAGATATTCAACATGTTTCATTATTTATATGCTACTACATCAGTGAATTAGAATAGTGAGAGATAGGTGAAGGATATCAATATGCAATTTATAGAATAACTGAAATTACGATATAAGTTTAAGAAAATGTGCATATTCTGAATTAAACAAATGTAAACCAGGCTGGGCGCAGTGGCTCACGGCTGTAATCCCAGCACTTTGCGAGGCCGAGGCAGGCGGATCACCTGAGTTCAGGAGTTCAAGACCAGCCTGGCCAACATGGTGAAACCGCATCTCTACTAAAATTACAAAAATTAGCTGAGCATAGTAGCGGATGCCTGTAATCCCAGCTACTCGGGAGGCCGAGGCAGGAGAATCACTTCAATCTGGGAGGCAAAGTTCACAGTGAGCTGAGATCACACCACTGTACTCCAGCCTGGACAACGGGGCAAAACTCTGTCCAAAAATAAATAAATAAATAAAATAAAATGAAGTAAACCAGAATAACATTGACTTTATCACTTATCAAATAAAGATTTTTTCACTCCTGTAATCCCAGCACATTGGGAAGCTGAGGCAGGCAGATCACAAGGTCAAGAGATCGAGACGATCCTGGCCAACATGGTGAAACCCCATCTCTACTAAAAATACAAAAATTAGCTGGGCGTGGTGGCTTATGCCTGTAGTCCCAGCTACTTGGGAGGCTGAGGCAGGAGAATCATTTGAACCCGGGAGGCAGAGGCTGCAGTGAGACGAGATCACGCCACTGCACTCCAGCCTGGTGACAGAGCGAGACTCCATCTCAAAAAATAAAAAAATAAAATAAATAAATAAATAAATATTTTTCCCCCTTTAATTATTCTGCTGATAGCCAGTGTGATTAAAGGAGGTCAAATCCATTACTGTTGACAGTCTTATTTGTTACAGCCTTTATGGAAAGGATTTATAAGGCTATCTTTTTTTTTAAGAGAATTTTGTAAACAGATTTAACAAAAACATAAACTATACAATGGCTTAGCAATTCCAATTGTCTTAAATAATTTATTGAATTAATCTTAAAAATTGAGTGTGTGTTTATGTGTATGTAGCAAGTTCTGTTTACTTTTGTTTATTGAAATATTATTTACAATGAAAAATTAAAAACCAACTACATATATCACAACAGTATATCAAAGATCTTAACTCTACCCACCATACCTAACCATTTAAGCTAGAACAATCTTCTAAAAGGCTATGGCCCTGTTTCCTCCATCTTCACACACCCACACACATATTTTTGGGATACTGATCTGTTGCCTTTGGATCTTGCCCCTGAGCTCTGAGCTTCTGGCTATGGACACAGATTCTTTTGTCTTTGGCCTTTACATATTTGGCATCTGGTACCAATATTTTCCTTGACCTTGGATTCAGCCCTATTCTACGGATTCAGCTTTCCTGTTCTCTGCTTCTTGGGCGTTATGTGTTTCAGTGAGTTTTTGCTTAAGCTACAACTCTCTAGAGTCTATCTCCAAATCTACTCACTGAGCTGGTTATTAAGGCTATTTTTAGTTCCCTATTTCACACTATATAGCTATTAAATGTATTTACCACATAATTTAACAATTTATAGCCATTGAAATTTTTATTAAGCCTGTATCATACTGTAGAAAAATGATTATAATAAAAAGTTGCATAAACATAATTACAGCTATATGATCAAAAACCAAGGCATAAAAAAAAAGACGAGAAAGAAATGTACTAAAATCTTAATGAGGACTTTTGTCTCCTCCCTTCTCGCATCCTGCTGACATTGTGGAATCTCCTGAATGTAAAAATGGATTGAAAAGGAAAGATTGCTTAAGCCAACATTTGCCATTTGATATGTCATCTGAAGCAAGAATAACAACATTTTATAATTGCTAGGTATTGTCTCTGTATCCACTAGGATTAGGTTCAGGGGCAGAAAACATAAATCCCCAAATAAAGGTAAGTTGAACAAGATGGAATCATACTGCTCTTTCACATAAAAAATCAAAGTGGATGGTTTTTGGGCTGATGCAGTTTTTCATACATCAGCTCCTTCTATTTGTTGCTCTATCCTGCATAACTTTGATATTAAGGTCTGTGAAAGTAGCATCTGTTTTTCATGCAGCTGGCTGAAGGAAAAGAGAACAAGAGATAATCTTTCATACTGTCTTAAGAATGTTTTTTAGAAACTGCCACAGAATATTTTACATTGGCCAGACCTTGATCACATATCTCTATTTACCTAGCTGCAAGGGAGTCTGGGACATCTAGTCTCTATTTGGGTTTTCCTTGGTCACAGTTATATATCTGTTTGTACGAAAAATAAAGAACAAAGTTAATAAAGAGAAAACTCACCATTTCTGGAACTCTCTAAACAATTCTGAAAATTTTGAAAAATAGTTGTAGAATTCAAGTCCTGGAATTTTGTTTGCTCCATGGCAATTTCATCATAACACTTGAAATTTTTTTTCTGCCTCTTTGTTTTAACATCTTTGACTTGTATAATCTTGATTTTTAAGTTTCCTATTTCATATTTTTGCTTTGTTCTATCTTTAATGTATGCCTTTTATAACTTAACTATTGCATTTGCTCATAATAGAGCAAAATTTTTTATATATTCGGTTTTTAAAAGAACTAATATATATATATATATACACTCAGTTTAAAATTTCATGTAGATACTTTTTCTTACAATATTCTAATGATTACCTTGCCAATGTTTTTGAACCATTAACTGGCATGATACCTTAATACTCTGAAATCATTACAAAGTGTTTTAAAAAGGCACAGTTTGAGCAAACTTGAGCTTTATGAAACAAAATTATAATTTCCTTCTTCTAACTCATCCATATCTCACTCACTGTTTTACGCCTACAACTTGTTTTAATCAAAACTTGATCTTTATCATTTTAAGAACTTCAGGCCTAAGATGATTACATAGTGAAATACTAAAGTTATTTACAGAATTGATTGCTTTTGAAGATGAACCAGAATAAAATGAGGTATGAGAATATTTACAGAGGAAACAAAATTTGTCTTGATAATGAAAAAGGTAAAATATATTCACCAAGTCTTTGAAGACCATAATTATCTTAGAGAAAGTTGAATTAATTGATGCATATGGTGGCTTTTGGATTTGATAGTGCAAGAGACCTTCTTGAAAGACCATATATTTTCTGTGCTGCATATGCCATGGATGGCTCCCCATATAAACTAACCTGTATTCACATGTAGGACTGTCAAAATCCCCAAAGCAATGACAATGAACTTCACCTCCCCTAATATTCAAAGTATGTAAGAATAAAAAAGGTTTTCTATTTATTAACCAGTCTGAACGAACTGAAACCTCAATTTTTCCATACAATGACTGTCTCAATTTTGGGGGGAAGGAGTGTTGTCCTTTTATTGACACCATAGGTAGGCATTACTAGGAGACATACCATATCCTTTGTAAATAAAGATTAATTCTATAAGTAGCTCTATACTCTAAATTTTAAACATCATAATGCTGTTAGGATATGAAGATCATTTGATTTTTGTAAATTTTTAGGAACAATTATTATGTTAAAAATACATAGACTTTTGAAACTGTATTTTAGTTCAAATCCCAGCTCTGATCATTACTAGTTGTTTTACTTCTGGTAATTTACTTATGCGCCTTAGCTTTTCCATCTGTAAAATGGTAATGATAATAATAGGTGCCTTCTAGGGTTTCTTTGAGAATGGACTAATTTTAGTTGTGTGTGTATATGTATATATATGCATACTAGACCCTCATGATATATTAGAACTACATCTCTTTTGTACATCTTATTTCAACCCAGTTGAAATTGATGATTCTAGGCACACTGCGAGGTTCAACATCAAGTATGTGCCTGGTTTTTGTTTTGTTTTGTTTGGTTTTGTTTGGTTTGGTTTGGTTTTCCACTGAAGTCTAAGATACTCAAGTCCACACAGACATAACCCAGAAGTTCCAGGGTACTCAATGTCCTGGGGAACAGCAGTCTATAGATAAATGTCCCAGTGTCTCTTTCCTTTGGCGGGGCAGTTCTGAAGTGCTTTCTTTTTTTATTTATTTATTTATTTATTTTTTATTATTATACTTTAGGTTTTAGGGTACATGTGCACAATGTGCAGGTTTGTTACATATGTATCCATGTG
>NW_026652277.1:101877306-101985185 GCF_009828535.3 Hylobates moloch | reverse complement strand
CTTGTAGCTTTTGGAATTGATTGAACAGCATGATCTCACAAACCTCAAGCAGGGCAATGCCGATGGGACTATAAATCATTCATGGCAACTCCTGCTCTCTGCAATACCTTGAAATTACCGGTATCCAATAACCTCCTTTATTAAAACATAGAGGGCAACATGATGGGGATTTTTCAGATATTAAATGATATATGTGACTTTTATATATAGGACAAATCTATTCAACTTGCCATATGATTTAAAATGTATATAATAATGTCTATTATGGCACACTGTGTCATAATATATATCATATCATATGTTATATTTGTATAACATCTAAGAAATGTTATAGGTCAAGTAACATGGACTCACTGTGAAGAATAAAATGCATTCGAGACTGAAATCATGGCATAGATTTATATTAGTCAAAGTGTCAAGCAGCTTGACTTATTTGGTTGATTTTTCTACCTTTGATATAACCAAATGAGCACCTCAGAAGCACTTATTCCTGTTTCCCATTTTACATTCTCTTTAATGTCTATTTGTATCTAAGAGACTTAATCTTTTAATTTTAAGAATCTCTCATGCAATTTAAGAAAATAAAAAAATTATATAATGTAATTCAACATTTTTCTGTATTATGCAAAAAGGGTAATTTTACTCTTGAAGAGATATAATACTAGATATGCAATCTTATTACTCCATTTTCTGTTTTTACCAAGTAAGCAAATTAAAATCTGGCATAAGTTTTTTTATCTCTCAATATTAGTTTTTTTCTGTATAGTGCCATTAACACTTCCCCCATAATTTTAACTTTTAACTGAAAATGTTTTTGACCCTTGTAAAGATGTAACACGAAATTTTGTGAAAAGACATGTACTTACACTAATTTATTGCAATATAAGTTCATCTCTTACTTTACAAACAACAATAGCTTCCTATTTTATTGTATCAATTTTCCAGCATAGCCAGGGTCATACAAATCCTCCTAAAGGTTGAAATTTTGCTTAACTTTTACTGAAGTCTATAAGGAAATCAAATTTTCCACTATTTATTGCCTGTAACTAAGGAAATCAGTAGGTTTAAAAAATTGAATTAAATGTTTATATTCAAAGATGTATCTTCTCCAAGATACTAACTTTACAATGTAATATATAATAGCTAGGTTGTACATAACAGTTGTATATTGGCCAGATTATCGGGAAACCTATTCAAGTAATATAAATTATTTGATTTAATATTCAACTTATTGTATAGTTGTATATATATTGCAATTCATAAATTTAAAATTATTTCTACACATGGATAAAGACTGGAAAATATGGAACAAACAGAAGTTATCCCCAACAATACCATTGATGAGAAATTTGGTGACAGCTCTTTTACATTGTGTTGGACTTCAAAATGAGAAACAAAATACTATATTAAAATACATACATTTAAAACTATATAAGTACTATATTAAAATATATGTATATTTAAAATTATATAGGTGGGCATATATAAAGGAATTCCTCAAGAGCTTCAAATGATTACAAGGTGTGATTCTGGAAAGCATGTTAATGACTCCAAGTCGTTCCTCAGAGTCTCTACTTACCCATGCTGCCAACTGTTTAATTTTTAGCAGGCTGCATATACGCTTGGGGCAGGAGATGTACACATTAGCACAAGAAAGGTAAAAATCGCCGGGCGCGGTGGCTCACGCTTGTAATCCCAGCACTTTGGGAGGCCGAGGCGGGCGGATCACGAGGTCATGAGATCGAGACCACGGTGAAACCCCGTCTCTACCAAAAATACAAAAAATTAGCCAGGCGTGGTGGCGGGCACCTGTAGTCCCAGCTACTTGGAGAGGCTGAGGCAGGAGAATGGCGTGAACCCGGGAGGCGGAGGTTGCAGTGAGCCGAGATTGCGCCACTGCACTCCAGCCTGGGCGACAGAGCAAGACTCCGTCTCAAAAAAAAAAAAAAAAGAAAGGTAAAAATCATGTAAAAAATCCCACAAAATGTTAAAATCACTTTTAGAGTGACACATTAGTGGGTAAATAGGAAATATATTGTTTAAGAGATAAACACAATGAAAATAATTTCCTGTAAGTGTCTTATCTCTGAGTCAAACCAAAAAAAAGTCTCCCATTTATATGGAGTTTGGGCATATATTCATAATACTAATTGATCCAAATCCGTGCAAATAAAACAGTTGCTTACAGCCTCTTTGGCAATGCTCCCAGAAACCTGGGAGATATAAGTGTGTATACCTTTGCACTTTAAACCCAGGCCTCAGTGGAGTTCTAAGGGTTCTCAGCTGGCACTTCATTAATCACACAAGAGAATAAGTCATCATGAATATGAATCAACATAAATATGCAAGTGCGCGTATCAGAATGACAGAAGTGATATATGTATATTTAACATATGTATATAAATAGAAAAGGGCAATTGAGAAGAAAAAACATGAGGCAATAAAATTTGACCGAACTAGAATATAGAACTTTTAGAAGTTGAAGATATAATAATTATAACAAGGAATTCAAATATCATATTAAAAGAAGTAAATTGCAAGAAAGATTTGAGAGATTATACAGAAGGCTGAGAATGAGAGGAATATGGGACATTATTTGAGACATAGAGAAGAGTTTATGAAAGTTCAATGTATCATAATCAATGTTTGAGAATAAAATTAGATGGATTGAGAAAAGGGAATTTTTGAAATTACAAGAGCTCCTAGAATGGATAAAAAATGCTAACTCACAGATCTAGTCAATCTTAAAATCCAAAGTAGAATAAGTAAAAATAAATCCATACTTAGACACCTCATGGTAAAGATGAAGAAGTTTAAAACTTCATCGAAGATGAAGATGTTTAAAAGCAACCAGAGACACACAAATTCCCCACAAGAAGAGACAGACTCATGGTTAATGTCTTTTTGCATGTGTGTCATGGGGGTTGGTTGTACAGATTATTTCATCACCCAGGTATTAAGCCTAGTATTCATTAATTATTTTTCCTGATCCTATTCCTCCTCCCACCCTCTGCCCCCCGATAGGCTCCAGTGTGTGTTGTTTCCCTCGATGTGTCCATGTGCTCTCATGATTTAGCTCCCTCTTATAAGTGAGAACGTGTGGTATTTGTTTTTCTGTTCCTGCATTAGTTTGCCAAGGATAATAGCCTCCAGCTGCATCCATGTCCCTGCAAAGGGCATGATCTTGTTGTTTTTTATGGCTGCATAATATTCCACAGTGTATATGTACCACATTTTCTTATCCACTCTATCATTGATGGGCATTTAGGTTGATTACATATCTTTGCTGTTGTGAATAATGCTGTAGTGGACATATGCATGCATGTGTCTTTAAAATAGAATGATTTCTCTTCCTTTGGGTATATACCCAGTAATGAAATTGCTGGGTCGAACGGTATTTTGTCCCTAAGTCTTAGAGTAATTGCCACACTGTCTTTCATAATGGTTGAATTAATTTACTCTCCCACCAACAGTGTAAAAGCATTCTTTTTTTCTCCACAATCTCGACAGCATCTGTTCCTTTTTGACCTTTTAATAATAGACATTCTGGCTGGTGTGAGATGGTACCTCATTATGGTTTTGATTTGCATTTCTCTAATTATCAGTGATGTTGAGCTCTTTCTCATATGTTTGTTGTCTGCATGTATGTCTTCTTTTGAGAAGTGCATATATTCAGGTCTTTGTCCACTTTTTAATGAGGTTGTTTTTTTCTTTTAAATTAGTTTGAGTTCCTTATAGATGCTGGATATTAGACCTTTGTTGGATGCATAGATTGCAAAATTTTTCTCCCATTCTGTAGATTGTCTACTTACCCTGTTCAGTTTCTTTTGCTGTGCAGAAGCTCTTTAGTTTAATTAGATCCCACTGGTCAATTATTTGCTTTTGTTGTAGTTGCTTTTGGTGTCTTTGTTATGAAATCTTTGCCTGTGCCTATGTCCTGAATGGTAATGCCTGGGTTTTCTTCTAGGGTTTTTATAGTTTGGGTTTTACATTGAAGTCCTTAATCCACCTTGAGACAATTTTTGTATATGGTGTAAGAAAGGGTTCCAGTTTCAATTTTCTGCATATGGCTAGCCAGTTTTCCCAATACCGTTTATTAAATAGGGAGTCCTTTCCCCATTGCTCCTTCTGGTCAGGTTTGTCAAAGACATAATGGTTGTAGATGTACAGTCTTATTTCTGGGTTCTCTATTCTGTTCCATTGGTCTATGTGTCTTTTTTTGTACCAGTACCATGCTGTTTCAATTACTTGTAGCCGTGTAGTATAAATCCGGGTAGCATGATACCTCCAGTTTTTTTTTTTTTTCCTTAGGATTGCCTTGGCTATTCAGGCTCTTTTGGAGTTCCATATGAATTTTAAAATAGACTTTTCTAATTCTGTAAAGGATGTCAATGCTAGTTTAATGGGAATAGCATTGAATCCACAAATTGCTTTGGGAAGTATAATCATTTTCACGATAGTGATTCTTCCTATCCATGAGCTTGGAATCTTTTTCCATTTGTTTGTGTCATCTCTGATTTCTTTGAGCAGTGGTTTGTAGTTGTCCTTGAAGAAGTCCTTCACTTCCCTTGTTTGCTGTATTCCTAGGTATCTTATTCTTTTTGTGGCAATTGTGAATGGGAGTTCATTAATGATTTGGTTCTCTGCTTGTCTATTGTTGGTGTATAGGAATGCTTGTGATTCATGCACATTGATTTTATATACTGAGATTTTGCTGAATTTGCTTATCAACTTAAGAAGTTGTAGGACTGAGACAGCTGGAATGGGATTTTGTAGATACAGGAAACCTCTGCAACGAAAGGCAGTTTGTAAGCAAAGATAGTTTGACTTCCTCTTTTCCTATTGTCATCTGCAAGCAAAGATAGATTGACTTCCTCTAATCTTATTGTCATCTTCAAGGAAAGATAGTTTGACTTCTTCTCTTCCTATTTGTATATGCTTTATTTCTTTCTCTTGCCTCACTTCCCTGGCCAGAAATTCCAATACTATGTAAAATAGGACTGGTGACAGAGGGCATGCTTGTCTTGTGCAGGTTTTCAAGAGGAATGCTTCCAGCTTTTGCCCATTCTGTATGATATCAGTTGTGGGCTTGTCATATATGGCTCTTCTTACTTTGAGGTATATTACTTCAATACCTAGTTAATTGAGAACACTTAACATAAAGTGATGTTTAATTTTATTGAAGGCCTTTTCTATATCTATTGAGACAGTCCTGGGGTTTTTGTCTTTAGTTCTGTTTATGTGATGAGTCATGTTTATTTATTTGCATATGCTTAACCAACCTTGCATCCTGAAGATGAAGCTTACTTGATCATGGTAAATAAGCTTTTTTGATATACCACTGAATTCAGTTTGTCAGCATTTTATTGAGCATTTTGGCATTGATGTTCATCAATGATATTGGCCTCAAGTTTTCCTTTTGGTGATATCTCTGCCAAGTTTTGGTATCAGGATGATGCTGGCCTCATAGAATGGGTTAGGGAGGAATCTCTCCTCTTCAATTTTTTTGGAATAGTTTTAGTAGGACTGGTACCAGCTCTTCCTTGTCCCTCTGGTAACATTCATCTGGTAAGCTATTTATCACTGCCTCAATTTCAAAACTCATTATTGGCCTATTCAGAGATTCAATTTCTTCTTGATTCAGTCTTGGGAGGGTGTATGTCTCCTATTTATCCATTTTTTCCTAGATTTTGTTATTTATATGTATAGAGGCATTATAATATTCTCTGATGGTTGTTTGCATATCTATGGGGTCAGTAATAATATCCCCCTTATCATTTCTGGTTCTTTTTATTTGAATCTTCTCTTTTCTTCATTAGTCCAGCTAGTGGTCTTTTTCCTTATTTTTTCAAAAAACCAATTCCCACATTTGTTGATCTTTTGAAGGGTTTTTTTTTTTTTTTTTTTTTTTTTGGTCTCTCAATCTCCTTCAGTTCAGCTCTGATCTTGGTTATTTCTTTCTTCTGTCAGCATTAGGGTGTCTTTGCACTTGGTTCTCTAGTTTTTTTAGTTGTGATGTTAGATTATTAACTTGAGATCTTTCTAGCTCTTTGATGTGAGCATGTAGTACTGTAAATTTCCTTCTTAACACTGCCTTTGCTGTGTCCCAGAGAATCTGGTACGTTGTATCTTTGTTCTCATTAGTTTCAAAGAACTTCTTGATTTCTGCCTTAATTTCATTATTTACCCAAAAGTCATTCAGGAGCAGGTTGTTCATGTAGTTACATGGTTTTGAGTGAATATCTTAATCTTGAGATATAATTTGATTATACTCTGATCCAAGAGACTGTTTCTAACTATTTTAGTTCTTCTGCATTTGCTGGGGAGTGTTTTACTTCAGATTATGTGGCCAATTTTAGAGTAAGTGCCAACTGGCAATGAGAAGAATATATATTCTGTTGTTTCTGGGTGGAGAGTTCCGTAGATATCTATCAGGTCCACTTGCTCCAGAGCTGAGTTCAGGTCCTGAATATCTTTGCTAATGTTCAGACTCAGTGATCTGTCTAACATTGTTAGTGGGATGTTAAAGTCTCCAACTATTATTGTGTGGTAGTCTAAGCCTCTTTGTAGGTCTCTAAGAACTTGCTTTATGAATGTGGGTGCTACTGTGTTGGGTGAGTGCCTATATATTTAAGATAGTTAGGTCTTTTTGTTGAATTGAACTCCTTACCGTTATGTAATTCCCTTCTTTGTCTGCTTTGATCTTTGTTGATTTAAACTTTGTTTTATCAGAAACTAGGATTTTGATCCCTCTTTTTTCCTGTTTTCCATTTTTCCTCCTTCCCTTTATTTTGAGACTATGTGTTTCTTTTAATGTGAGATGGGTCTCTTGAAGACAGCATACTGATGGGTCTTGGTTCTTTATCCAGCTTGCCACTCTGTGTCTTTTAATTGGGGCACTTAGCCCATTTACATTTAAGGTTAGTATTGTTATGTGTGGATTTGATCCTGTCAACATGATGCAAGTTGGTTATTTTTCAGACTTGTTCATGCGGTGGCTTCATAGTGTCACTGGTCTGTATACTTCAGCATGTTTTTGTAGGGGCTGGTAATTATTTTCCCATTCCATATTTAGTCCTTCCTTCAGGATCTCTTGTAAGGAAGGTCTTGTGGCAATAGATTCCCTCAACATTTGCTTATCTGAAAAGGATCTTATTTCTCCTTTACTTATGAGGCTTAATTCGGCTGGATATAAAATTCTGAGTTGAAATTTCTTTCCTTTAAGACTTTTGAATATTAGCCTCAATCTCTTCTGTTTTTTAGGATTTCCTTGAGAGGTCTGCTGTTAGTCTGATAAGCTTCCCTTTGCAGGTGACCTGGCCTTTCTCTCTGGCTGCCCTTAACATTTTTTCTGTCATTTCAACTTTGGAGAATCTGATGATGGTGTGTCTTGGGGATGATCTTCTCATGGAGCATCCTACTGGGGTTCTCTGCATTTCCTGAATTTGAATGTTGTCCTGTCTAGCCAGGTTGGGAAAGTTCTTCTGGATGATATTCTGAAGTATGTTTTCCATTCTCCAATTGCTTCCATTCTTGATTGGTGTCTCTTTCAGGTACACCAATCAGTTGTAGATTTGGTCTCTTTATATAATCCCTTATTTCTAAGAGGTTTTGTTCATTCCTTTTCATTCTTTTTAACTGTTCTTGTCTGCCTGTCTTATTTCAGACAGCCTTCAAGCTCTGAGATTCTTTCCTCTGCTGGGTCTCTTCTGCTATTAATACCTGTGACTGCATTGTGAAGTTCTTGTAGTGTGTTTTTCAGCTCTGTCAGGTCAGTTATGTTCATCTTTATACTCACTATTTTGGCTGTCAGTACCTGCATTGTTTTATCATGATTCTTAGCATCCTTGCATTGTGCTCCTTTGGTGCTCCTTTGGCTCAGCAAAATTCATTTTTATTCACATTCTGAAGCCTACTATATTAGTCTCTTTTCATGCTTCTGAAAAAGATATACTAGAGACTGGAAAGAAAAAGAAGTTTTAATGGACTCACGGTTCCACGTGGCTGGGGAGGCCTCACAATCATGGTGGAAGGCAAGGAGGAGTAAGTCATGTCTTACATGGATGGCAGCAGGCAAAAAGAGAAAGCTTGTGCAGGGGAGCTCCTCATTATAAAAACCATCAGATCTCATGAAACTTACTGTCACAAAAACAGCATGGGAAAGACCTCCCACCATGATTCATTTACTTCCCACTGGGTCCCTCCCACAACATGTGGGAATTCAAGATGGGATTTGGGTGAGGACACAGCCAAACCATATCATTCTGCCCCTGGTCCCACCCAAATCTCACGTCCTCACATTTCAAAACCAATCATGCCTTCCCAACAGTCCCCCAAAGTCTTACTTCATTTCAGCATTCAACTCAAAAATCCACAGTCCAAAGTCTCATCTGAAACAAGGCAAGTCTATGAGCGTGTACAATCAAAAGCAAGTTAGTTACTTCCTAGATACAATGGGGTACAGCATTGGGTAAATATAGCCATTTTAAATGGGAGAAATTGGCCAAAACAAAGGGGCTACAGGCCCCACGCAAGTCCAAAATCCGGTGGGGTAGTCTAATCTTAAAGCTCCAAAATGACCTCCTTTGACTCTATGTCTCATATCCAGGTCACACTGATGCAAGAGGTGGGCTCCCACGGCCTTGAGCAGCTCCAACCCTGTGGCTTTGCAAGGTAAAGACTTCCTCCCAGCTGCTTTCACTAACTGGTGTTGTAGGTCTCCAGCTTCCAGGTGCACGTTACAAGCTATTGGTGGATCGACCATTCTGGGCTCTGGAGGATGGTGGCCATCTTCTCACAGCTCCACTAAGCAGTGTCCCAGTAGGGACTCTGTGTGGGGCTCCAACCCCCCATTTCCCTTCCACACTGCCCTAGCAGAGGTTCTCCATGAGGGCTCTGCCCCTAAGGCAAACATCTACCCGGACATCCAGGAGTTTCCATACATCCTATGAAATCTAGGTGGAGGCTCCCAAGCCCCAGTTCTTCACAAATGTGCACCAGCAATCTCAACACCATGTGGAAGCTGCCAAGGTTTGAGGCTTGCACACTCTGAGGCCACAGCCTGAGCTCTATGTTGGCCCCTTTCAGCCATGGTTGGAGCAGTTCGGATGCAGGCCACCAAGTCCCTAGGCTGCACACAGCATGGGGACCCTGGGCCTCTGGGCCTGTGATGGAAAGAGCTGCTGTGAAGACCTCTGACATGCTCTGGAGATATTTTTCCACATTGTCTTGGTGATTAATATTTGGCTCCTCATTACTTATGTAAATTTCTGCAACCAGCTCAAATTTCTCTTCAGAAAATGAGATTTTCTTTTCTATCACATTATCAGGTTGCAACTTTTCTGAATTTCTGTGCTCTGCTTCTCTTGTAAATCTGAATGCCTTTAACAGCACCAAAGTCACATCTTGAATGCTTTGCTGCTTAGAAATTTCCTCTGCCAAATGCCTTAAACCATCTCTCTCAAGTTCAAAGTTCCACAAATATTTAGGGCAGGGGCAAAATGCTGCCAATCTCTTTGCTAAAACATAACAAGAGTCACCTTTGCTCCAGTTCCCAACACGTTCCTCATTTCCATCTGAGATAATCTCAGCCTGGACTTTATTGTTGATATCGCTATCAGCATTTTGGACAAAGCTATTCAACAAGTCTCTAGAAAGTTCCAGACTTTACCACATTTTCCTATCTTCTTCTGAGCCCTCCAAACTGTTCCAGCCACTGCCTGTTACCCAGTTCCAAAGTCACTTCCACATTTTCGGGTATCTTTTCAGCAGTGCCCCACTCTACTGGTACCAATTTACTGTATTAGTCCATTTTCAATTGCTGATAAAGAGGTACCTAAGACTGGGATGAAAAATAGGTTTAATGGATTCACACTTCCACGTGCCTGGGGAGGCCTCACAATCATGGCCAAAGGCAAGAAGGAACAAGTCACGTCTTACATGTATGGCAGCAGGCAAAAAGAGAGAGCTTGTGCAGGTGAACTAAAGCCATGAGATCTCGTGAAACTTACTATCATGAGAACAGCATGAAAAAGCCATGCCCTCATGATTCAATTACCTCCCACCATGTACCTCCCACAACATGTGGGAATTCAAGATGAGATTTGGGTGGGGACACAGCCAAACCCTATCACCTACTTCTGTCATTTCAGCTGTCTCAGCCTCAGCCCAGTTCTGAACTCTTGCTAGGGAGGTGTCGTGGTCATTTGGAGGGAAGGCGGCACTATGACTTTTTGAGTTTTCAGTGGTTTTGCACTAATCCTTTCTCATCTTTGTGGGCTTATCTGCCTTTGATTTTTGATGTTGCTGATCTTTGGATGGGGTTTTTTGTTTGCTTGTTTGCTTGTTTTTGTGTTGTTTGTTTGGCTTTTAACAGTTTGTCCACTCTTCCATAGGGCTGCTGCCGTTTGCTGGTGATCTGCTCTAGATCTTAGTCACCTCAGCTTTTCCAGTACTTGGAGGTATCACTGGTGAAGGCTGTCAAACAGGCAAGATGGCAGCCTGCCCCATCCTCTGGGAGCTCCATCCCAGGGCGTTACTGACTGGTTGTCAGCCCAAACGTACCTGTAGGATGTGGCTGGGGACCCCAGTTGGGGTTGGGAGTTCTCCACAGTCAGGAGAAATGAGATCAGGGACCAGCTTAAAGAAGCAGCCTGGCTGAGTTCTAGTAGAGCAACTGTGCTATGTTGGGGGATCCCTTCAGCCCTGATCAGCTTGGACTCTCCAAAGCCTGCAGGCTGGACCAGCTGAGATGCCCAAACAGCAAATGTGGCAACCCACCCTGACTCCCAAGCACTCTAGGGAGAAATTGGAACTCTGTAGGAGGTGGAACTCAAGAGGGGGTGGCTGGGAGGACCCACCCAGGGAGGAAGAATGGAATAGGGTCCCATTTAAAGCAGTCTGGCCACACCTCAATAAAGCAGCCAAGCCATGATGGGGAACTGCCTCCACCCGCATCATCTTGGACTCTAAAGCGCACAGGCTGGAATGACCAATTCACCCAAACAGCAAAGGTGGCAGACCTCCCCTCCCTGCCAGGCACTCCATCCCAGGGAGAAATAAGAACTCTGTCAGCCTAGAGTACCAGCGAGGGTGGCTGCAGGCTCCAGTTGGGAGATCCCGGCCAGTGAGGAGGAAGGAATCAGGGTCCTGCTTAACGTCCCAGGGAGAAATAAGAACTCTGTCCATAGAATACGGGCAAGGGTGGCTGGAGGCCCCATCTGGGAGGTCCTGCCCAGTGAGGAGGAATGGATCAGGGTCCCACTTAAAGAAGCAGTCTAGCCACATTTTGGTAAAGCAGCTGCACTTTGCTGGGGTCAGGGGTCGAGGGAAGGTCCCTTCCTCATCCAGGCCATTTGGACTCTCCAAAGCCTGCAGCCTGTTTGGCTGAATCCTTCAAATAGCAAAGGTGGCAGCCCACCCCTCCCTCACCAAGGAGTTGGGTCCAGTCTCAGGTAAGCCACAGGCTGAGGCTGCTCAGACCCCTGGATTCAGCCCCCTTCCAAGGGGTATTATGGACCTCCCGGCTTGCCTGAGTTGCAGTCGCCTTTGCCAGGGATCCTCGGACTGGAGCATGCAAAGGTCCTGGGTCTCTGTGCTTGCTGAGATGCTGCTCTGCTGAGACTCCACATAGCTCTGTATGTTGGACCCAAGGCCCTGGTGGAGTGGGTTCAGGAGGGGATCTCCTGATCTGAGGGTTGCAAATATCCATGGGAGAAGCTTGGTTTCCTGGGGGGAGTTGCACATTCACTCACTGCTTCCTTTGGCTGGGGATGGGGGTTCTCTTGCCTCCACATTGCTCCCAGGAAGGCCATCACCCTGCCCTGCTTTTCTCCATACTCCATGGGTCAAGCTGTTTTCCTGATCAATCTCAATGTGAGTACCTGGGCATTTCAGTTGAAGGTGCTGTATTTACTCAGCCCTTTCACTCCTCTCTGTGTAAGCCATGCACTGTAGCTGCTTCTTCACACAATTTTCTATTGTTTTTGCTAATTTCTTAATAGTAATGTTAGAAGCAAGTGGAATATCATCAATATAGTGAGAGAAAATATTCGATGACATTGAATTATATAACCAGTGATAGTATATTTAGTAACAAGGCAAAATAAAAATATTTTAGGCAAATAAAAACTGAGAGACTTACTATTAACAGACTGACAAAATGAACTTCTAAATAATGTACATTAGGCAGAAGAAAATTTATCCACAGGTTTGCAAGCAAGAAGACATGATGAAATAAGAAAACAGAGAACAGATTGCTGGCAAGATGGTAAAATAGGAACAGCTCCCAGCGAGATCGACACAGAAGATGGTGATTTCTGCATTTCCAACTGAGGTACCTGGTTCATCTCATTGGGCTAGACAGTGGGTGCAGCTCACGGAGGGCGAGCTGAAGCAGGGTGGGGCGTCACCTTACCCATGAAGCACAAGGGATTGGGGAATTCTCTCCCCTACCCACTGGAAGCCATGAGGCACTGAGCCTGAGGAACCATGGACTCTGGCCCAGATACTGTGCTTTTCCCACGGTCTTCACAACCTGCAGACCAGGAGATTCCCTCCAGTGCCTATGCCACCAGGACCTTGGGTTTCAGGCAAAAAACTGGACAGCCATTCGGGCAGACACCAAACTAGCTGCAGGAGTGTTTTCTTTTTTTCCCCATACCACAGTGGTGCCTGGAATGCCAGTGAGACAGAAGCATTCCGTCCCCAGGAAAGGGGTGGGGCTGAAGCCAGGGAGCCTAGTGGTCTGGCTCGGCAGGTCCCACCTCCACGGAGCCCAGCAAGCTAAGATCCACTGGCTTGAAATTCTCCCTGCCAGCACAGAAGCAGTCTGAGATGGACATGGGATGCTGGAGCTTGATAGCGGGGTTAGGGGGGTGGGCATTTGCCATTGCTGAGGCTTGAGTAGGTGGTTTTGTGTCCAGAATCGGTGGGTTCTTGGTCTCACTGACTTCAAGAATGAAGCCGCGGACCCTTGCAGTGAGTGTTACAGCTCTTAAGGAGGTGCACCTGGAGTTGTTCGTTCCTCCCGGTGGGCTCGTGGTCTCGCTGGCTTCAGGAGTGAAGCTGTAGACCTTCATGGTGAGTGTTACAGCTCATAAAAGCAGTGTGGACCCAAAGAGTGAGCAGTAGCAAGATTTATTGCAAAGAGCGAAAGAACAAAGCTTCCACAGTGTGGAAGGGGACCTGAGCGGGTTGCCACTGCTGGCTCAGGCAGCCTGCTTTTATTCTCTTATCTGGCCCCACCCACGTCCTGCTGATTGGTAGAGCCGAATGGTCTGTTTTGACAGGGCGCTGATTGGTGCATTTACAATCCCTGAGCTAGACATAAAGGTTCTCCACGTCCCCATCAGATCAGTTAGATACAGAGTATCGACACAAAGGTTCTCCAAGGCCCCACCAGAGCAGTCAGACACAGACTGTGGATTGGTGTACTCACAAACCCTGAGCTAGACACAGGGTGCTGATTGGTGTGTTTGCAAACCTTGAGCTATATACAGAGTGCTGATTGGTGCATTTACAATCCCTGAGCTAGACAAAGATTCCCCAAGGCCCCACCAGAGCAGCTAGATACAGAGTGTTGATTGGTGCATTCACAAACCCCGAGCTAGACACAGGGTGCTGATTGGTGTGTTTGCAAACCTTGAGCTAGATACAGAGTGGCGATTGGTATATTTACAATCCTTGAGCTAGACATAAAGGTTCTCCAAGGCCCCACCAGGGCAGCTAGATACAGAGTGTCGATTGGTGCATTCACAGACCCTGAGCTAGACACAGGGTGCTGATTGTTGTATTTACAACCCCTGAGCTAGACATAAAGATTCTCCCCATCTCCACCAGACTCAGGAGCCCAGCTGGCTTCACCCAGTGGATCCTGCACCAGGGCTGCAGGTGGAGCTGCCTGCCCTTCCCATGCCATGTGCTCCCACTCCTCAGTCCTTGGGTGGTCAATGGGACTGGGTGCCGTGGAGCAGGGGGCAGCGCTCGTCGGGGAGGCTCGGGCTGCACAGGAGCCCATGGAGGGGGTGGGAGGCTCAGGCATGGCAGGCTGCAGGTCCTAAGCCCTGCCCCGTGGGAAGGCAGCTAAGGTCCGGTGAGAAATCGAGCACAGTGCCACTGGGTCGGCACTGCTGGGGGACCCAGTACACCCTCCACAGCCACTGGCCTGGGTGCCAAGCCCCTCACTGCCTAGCTGCTCCGAGTGGGGGGGCCTGCCAAGCCCACACCCACCCGAAACTCCAGCCAGCCCACAAGCGCCGCACAGCCCCGGTTTCCACTTGTGCATCTCCCTCCACACCTCCCTGCAAGCTGAGGGAGCCGGCTCCCTCCTTGGCCAGCCCAGAAAGGGGCTCCCACAGTGCAGTGGTGGGCTGAAGGCCTCCTCAAGTGCCACCAAAGTGGGAGCCCAGGCAGAGGAGGCGCCGAGAGCAAGCGAGGGCTGTGAGGACTGCCAGCACACTCTCACCTCTCAGTTTTACTCTCACAGTGTAAACAGCCACTGGGAAGTTCGAATGGGATGGAGCCCGCTGCAGCTCAGTAAGGCTGCTGTGGCCAGACTGCCTTTCTAGATTTATCCTCTATGGTCATGGCATCTCTGAAAAACAGGCAGCAGCCTCATTCAGGGACTTATAGATAAAACACCCATCTGCCTGACACAGAACACCTGGGGGAAGGAGCAGCTGTGGGTGCAGCTTCAACAGACTTAAACCTCCCTGCCTGACAGCTCTGAAGAGAGCAGCGGACCTCCCAGCACAGTGTCAGACTGCCTCCTCAAGTGGGTCTCTGACTCCCATGTATCCTGACTAGGAGACACTTCCCAGGAGGGGCTGACAGACACCTCATACAGGAGATCTCTGGCGGGCATCTGGCAGGTGCCCCTCTGGGACGAAGCTCCCAGAGGAAAGAACAGGCAGCAATCTTTGCTGTTCTGCAGCCTCTGCTGGTGATACCCAGGGAAACAAGGTCTGGAGTGGACCTCCAGCAAACTCCAGCAGACGTGCAGCAGAGAGGCCTGACTATTAGAAGAAAAACTAACAAACAGAAAGAAATAGCACATCCACTCAGAGACCCCAACCAAAAGTCACCAACATCAAAGACCAAAGTAGATAAATTCACGAAGATGTGGAGAAACCAGCGCAAAAAGGTGGAAAATTCCAAAAACCAGAATGCCTCTTCTCCTTCAAAGGATCACAACTCCCCTCCAGCAAGGGAACAAAACTGGATGGAGAATGAGTTTGATGCACTGACAGAAGTAGGCTTCAGAAGGTGGGTAATAACAAATTCCTCTGAGCTAAAGAAGCATGTTCTAACCCGTTGCAAGGAAATTAAGAACCTTGAAAAAAGGCTAGATGAATTGCTAACTAGAATAACCAGTTTGGAGAAGAACATAAATGACCTGAGGGAGCTGAAAAACACAGCACGAGAACTTTGTGAAGCATACACATGTATCCATAGCTGGATTGATCAAGTGGAAGGAAGGATATCAGAGATTGAAGATCAACTTAATAAAATAAAGCGTGAAGACAAGATTAGAGAAAAAACAATGAAAAGGAATAAACAAAGCCTCCAAGAAATATGGGATTATGTGAAAAGACTAAATCTATGTTTGATTGGTGTACCTGAAAGTGATGGGGAGAATGGAACCAAGTTAGACAACACCCTTCAGGATATTATCCAGGAGAACTTCCCCAACCTAGCAAGACAGAGTAACATTCAAATTCAGGAAATACAGAGAACACCACAAAGATACTCCTCAAGAAGAGCAGCCACAAGACACATCATCAGATTCACCAAGGTTGAAATGAAGGAAAAACTGTTAAGGGCAGCCAGAGAGAAAGTTCAAGCTACCCTCAAAGGGAAGCCCATCAGACTAACAGATGATATCTCGGCAGAATCTCTACAAGCCAGAAGAGAGTGGGGGCCAATATTCAACATTCTTAAAGAAAAGAATTTTCAACCCAGAATTTCATACCCAGCCAAACTAAGCTTCATAAGCAAAGGAGAAATAAAATCCTTTACAGAAAAGCAAATGCTGAGAGAGTTTGTCACCACCAAGCCTGCCCTACAAGAGCTCCTGAAAGAAGCACCGCATGTTCTCACTCGTAAGTGGGAACTGAACTGTGAGTACACATGGACACAGGGATGGGAACATCACACACTAGGGCCTGCCAGGGGGTGGGGGAGTAGAGGAGGGATAGCATTAGGAGAAATACCTAATGTAGGTGATGGGTTGATGGATGCAGCAAACCACCATGGTGCGTGCATGCCTGTGTAACAAAACTGCACATTCTGCACATATACCCCAGAACTTAAAGTATAATTAAAAAAAGAAAGAAAATAGAAAACAAATGGGTAAATCTAAAGCCAAAATGTCATATACAACAATAAATTCAATATCTATATTTAGGAATAAATTGAAAAAAAGATATGCGACCTTCAAAAAAAAAAAAAAAAGAAAATGTGGCACATATACACCATGGAATACTATGCAGCCATAAAAAAGGATGAGTTCATGTCCTTTGTAGGGACATGGATGAAACTGGAAACCATCATTCTCAGCAAACTATCGCAAGGACAAAAAACCAAACACCGCATGTTCTCACTCATAGGTGGGAACTGAACAATGAGAACACATGGACACAGGAGGGGGAACATCACACACCGGGGACTGTTGTGGGGTGGGGGGAGGGGGGAGGGATAGCATTAGGAGATATACCTAATGTTAAATGACGAGTTAATGGGTGCAGCACACCAACATGGCACATGTATACATATGTAACAAACCTGCACATTGTGCACGTGTACCCTAAAACTTAAAGTATAATAATAATAAAATTTTAAAAAAAGAAAAAAAAAAAAAAGAAAAACTCCTAAATAACCACATATAATTTGAGAGAGACATTAGAATTAAAGCAATCTTAGTTCCCTGTGTTATTCAGGAAGCAGTTAAAAAAAACTGGTAAATTGTATATTTTGTTAAGTATAATGCATGTAAATCCAAATTTGTAAGCCCAAAGAATCTTCGGATCATTAGAAAATAGAATAAATTTTAGAAATATTTCTGGATATAATATAAATACATAAGAAATATTTCTGGATATGACATGAATATCTAAAATTTAAGTTGCTATATATTAAGTAATATATTAAGTTGCTATATTTAAGTAAATACAGATATAAGCCATGTACAATACAAATAACTTGATATCATAAAGATGTTAATTCTTTCCCAAATAATATATCACTTCTATTTTTATGTGGGAAAACAAGACCAAGGTAAGCTAAGATGGTACCAAGGGGAAAAATGAACCAAGACATGTTGTGTGACCAGTGCCAAGATTCAATTAAAAAGCTATGAAAATTAAGTTGGTGTTATATTGGCTTATAGAAAGAAAAACAGAGACCAGAAAACTTGAAATCTGATCTGCACATCTATAAACCTGTATATATGAGATGGTTTTGCACATTTATAGGTGAAAGAATAGACTAAATACATTGCACTGATAAAACTGGTTATCCATGAAGGGGGAAAAATGAAACCTAAATATCTTCACATACCATGTGTAAAATCTGTTCCTGCCAAATTAACCTGGAGGAAAAACAATATCATTTAAAAAAAGATAACATAGGAGACTTTTATGACCTTGGAATAGAAAATAATTTCTTACATAAGACATAAAAATCATGGTCTATTAAAAGAAAACTTAAATATTCTACCACATTTAAATAATAACCTCTATTCACCAAACATCACAAAAGAGAGTGAAAAGATAGAATCACAAATCAGTGGATGATTTTTTTAAAATATATAAATGGCAAATAGTATCCAGAATATATAAAGAACTCTTACAAATAAATGCAAAAACAAGAAATACAATAGAAAAACAGGCAACAGTTATGCAAGCATTTCCAAAAAGTGGAAGTAGCAACACCCAATAAATTTATGAAAATATAACAAATGTCATTAGTAATAATAAAAATGCTAATTAAAACAATAATAAAATTTTATTTCATACTTGATTAGTTGGCAAAATGTGGAGAATTAAGGACAATAATAATATACTAGGTAATTTAGTATATCTGCTTGGAAGAACAATTTATCTCAAACAGTTGAACATTCTCATTCTTTATGACCTAGCACCAGGAAGCAAGTACAAGAATGCTCATGTTGTTCATAAAAGCAAAAAAAAAAAAAAGAAAAAAAAAAAAGAAAAAAAAAGAAATAATTATCCAAATGTTTACATACAACAAAGTGGGTTTTTAAAATTCTGGTATTTTCATTAGTGAAAATGAATAAGCTATGCTACATGCATCAATATGAACAAACCTTAAAACTTAAAATATGCATAGTATGAGTCTCTTTAAAGTTTAGAAAGAAATAAACTAAACATAATAATCATTAAGAGATACATATATGGAATAAAAGAAAAGCAAGGTGATAATTAAAATTCAGTTCAGGTCAATGTATCTGAGGAGAATAATGGGGGATATGATTGGACAAAGATGCATGGGGGGCATTCAGACTTGCTTTGTTTTCTAATCTGTGTACTTTATGTGTGTTTATTTTATGAATATTATTTTTAAACTACACATTAATGGTATGACTCTCTCTAATATATCATTCTTCACATTAATAAAAATAGTGAAAGCTACTGTTTAGCTAATGGGATTAATATATTTTTATTTTTTGATAATTGCCTTTGATTATATAATTTTTATATGAAATGCTAGAGGAATTTATTCATTTGAAGACTTTTTTCAAATAAGAAATAGTAACTAACATTTATTACACATATATGCAAAAATAGCTTTAATAGTATATGTCTTCACCAAAAATAAATGCTGAGAATTAATTTTTTAATGAAATCTAATATTTGACACCTTTTTCAAAAAGCACCACACTTAGAACATTTGTCAACATTTAATCAACATTCATGCTGATTAAACAGAATAGCTAGCAGAACAAGCACAAAACTAGTCTCAAATGTGTATCAGGAATTAATGTTTTAGCCCCTTCTTTTCTAAATGTGTCTACTTTTTCCCCCCTTCTTCACCACCAGTAATCACTACTACACATATACTTTATTTTCCCTATCAGTAACTAGTCAGTATTTGCTTGGATGCTTCTTTTTGTATATCCACAGCAATGTTGACCCTGGTAGAGAAAGCTGTGTCTTACAAGAATGCAGAGCTCAACATAGGTAGTGAGAAAAGCACCTGTCTAAATGTGTCTGAAAGAGCTTCATAATGAGAGTCAAACAAATCTGAACCGCCAAGTCTGAACCATCAAGGAAATTGAGTAGAGGTTAGCTTAGAAGCACGTGGCACAATCCCCTCCTCTATACACCCATCCCGGTGCCAGTACAGGAGTCTAGTCAGAACTGATGCCATGATATAAAATCTTCTTGGTATTTCTTAAAACTGTCCAACTCCTGGCAGGGATGCCACATCTCTTTAGAACCGGCTATCTAGCTGATAAAAGTCAGTCATTTAATTGATTTTTTTAATTGAGCACTTATTTGCAAAACAATATAGAAAACAAATGAGAGTAAACCCTAGCATGTCCTCAATAAGGCCTACCATCTAGCAGAAGCGACAGGAAAGTATGTAACTACTACCTTAAAGGCTGACTGGACTAAGCATTGCATTTTAAGGTGTTAGCTAAGGAATGGTAATGTGAATTTTGATTTGGGGACCTGATAGGTTGAATAGATCCCATCACAGGTACATGTGTGAGTGTGTGTGTGGGAGTGGTGGGGGCAGGGAGAGAGAGAGAGAGAAGGAGAGAGAGAGTGGTGTTGAAAAGCAGAAAGAATTCCATGTAGAGTAAAATCAGGGAGGTACGGAAACCCATATAATGTTCTGTGCACAGTAAACAGAACAGGCCGAAGCCAGGCTTATAGAGTCAGGATGTGGCGGAAGATGGAGCAAGAAGCCAAGTTTGTCCATAAAAGTCCAGTTCCAGGGTAAACAAAAAGGCCCTATAAGTATGTTACACATGCCAATAAGTGAAATCCTTTCAATCTGCTTCACTCAGACATTACTCTTGCCTAAAGATGACGCTTTTTAGAAATTATACAACCTACACTGTCAGGACTGATTCAGGCTTAACTCTGAGAAATAGGTTCCATTACATCTATGTAACCGTTTGTCCTTCACAGACCAAAGGAAGCCTTGAACAAGGAACTTTCCACTTTTCCACAAAGTATTGTATCTATCCTTCTATTGAATTGTGTCATGACGACAACACATGTCATTAAAATCAATCTTCTAACAGGCACCAAATACAAATAAGACTTTTCACCTTCTGCTGCTAATGTGATAATTATTTTATTCTCCATGTCCATAATAGTTAATTTTATAGTTCTTTATTTCTGAAGTCAAACTAGCAGATTTGGTTATAACTGTCCAACTTTAAATGTTATAATTACCCTCTTATATTTATTAAATTATTATCTTATATTCTTTTTTGTCATTTTCTGTATGACTTGGGTTTTTGTTTTCCTGCTGACCTGTGAAGTTGGAGTAATCTTAAAAGATTCAGGTATATTCCTCTCATATTTAAAACAGTGTCATAGAAAAATACATTATTTATTTATTTATTTGTAAATGTGGAGTATCCTGGAGCAGGAATAGTTGACAAATAAATGACCAACTTAAAAGATTAGGTTTTGCAGCATCTTGCAATTTTTCACTTTATGCCCTCCAAACCATTACCTTGAAATTCAGTTGTTCCCTCTATGCCTTACTGATTGCTGAAGTCTCTAAGTGGCCTTAATGTCAAATCTAAGGAGCTAAATTTTATAACAAGATCAATTTCCACATTTTTACTGCCAAATACATTTTTTAAAGGATGCATTAAATTTGAGTCTGTCAAAAGCATGATGGCTAACAGGTTCTTTCAGAAGAAAACAAGTAGTGCACTTGTGTGAATATTTATCTGACAGTAGCTTACAATACTAGATTATTACAAATGGCAGGGACCTAGCTCTACCAGTGAGGTGACACAGAAGAATTTATCATCAGAAGTAGGTAGCTTTGTAGAATATTGGTGTTAATGTATCTACATTCTTCTAAAAAAATATGAGGATCCAAGCTCATTTATCATTTAGCAAGACACTCATCTGCCTGGTGCCTTCATCACCTAGACTTCTGAAGCTCTGCTGAAAATGAGATTGTTTTTTCCTTTAATGGCATTCAGTTGTTGCAGTGAGCAATTTGGCAATGTGCTGCATCACTTATGTATCTTTAAATTAAAAGGATGGGAGGTGCTTGAAATCAAAAATAAGTATGTGCAAACTGCCATCTCTGAGAATTGATAGAGTAAATTTGACATGGTTTTACGTAATGTTTCGTCCCACCTCTGTGTCATGCAGCCCCTATGAGAAAAGGAAGTAAGTGGCCTTGGGTAATTTAATCAACTTAAAATTCCAGGGACTTCTTTTTGCCACCACTGCAGAAATATTTTCCTTGTAAATTTGATTCTGATATCTGCCATGAGACCCAAATACAATAGGTGGTATACATTAGACTGGGAGTTGGCAAACTATGACCCATGGGCTAAATCCAGCCTTGCTACCTGTTTTCATAAATGAAGTTTTACTGGAATATAATCACTCTATTCATTTGCATATTGTGTATGGCCACTTTTGTGCCACAATGTCAGAGTTGAGTAGTCATGATAGAGACTGCATTACCCACAGAGCTTAAAACCTTTGCTATCTGGCCTTTCATTTACCGGCAAAGATTGTTGATCCCTGCACTGCACCTCCAGTCTCACATACTCTCTAAATTTTCTTGTTTGGATCTGGCTAAAAGACCCAAAGGAACAGAAAGAAAATTAGGAAGCCAGAGGACATAGAAATGCCTAGAAAATACATTAGAAAAAAGATAATTACACACCTCCTATAGAGTGTCTTTTAAATGCTTTACTGGGAGCGGAAATAGAAAATTCAGTGGAGGATTTATGGAAAAGGAAGACGACGTTTCTTAGTAATCAGAAAGTTCTGTTTTTTTTTGTTTTGTTTTGTTTTTTGTTTTGTTTTTCCCTCTCCCTTTCCCACATTGCTTCCCTCCTTTAACTCTGAGTTTATATTCGCAGGGGGTTACAGCACACACAAACCTACATGCTCCCCTGAGGAGCTGCACAGGCTCTGCAAACAAAGAAGTAATTTCCAACAAATAATAAAGATACAAACTACTTTAAAAAAAACTATTATGCAACTGGAGCAAGGGCTAAAATTGCCTTTGACAGATGGGCACCTCTAAAAAAATGGTGTAAAAAACCACTATGTTTCAGTGATATTATATTTAAAACATCTCTTTAGAAAATGGTTCAAGCATTTGGCTAAAAAATCTGTACTCATTACATGATTACCTTACATTATTTTACTTATAGTGAAAATACAGATATTATTTTTCTTTTCTAAATCTTTTTAAAAAATCTTATGAAGATTGTTTTTTCATAAAAATTATCTAAAATGTTTAACAGTTGAAGATTTTATCATTATGTAGATGAATTAAAAATGATTTATAGTAAAAAGAAATACGATAAAATTAATATTGAATAGCAATCCATTTTTAGATTATCTAAAATGTCTTATGTAATGAGAAAAATTTTGGAATTATTTCCAGAGCTTGGTCCAATTAATTTACTACATGGTCCATAGTGTTTCCCATAGTTCCCTCTTTTCTATTCCATTCTTATTTAGGTTATTACGTAACTTCCAACGATGCTTCCTGTCTCTGCTTGTCTACCTGCTCCAGTCCCCGCTGCCCTGCACAGCCACATTAATCTTCATGAAGTACAGCTTTTCTCAGATGTCTCAGAAACATTGAACAACCCTCCACTAATAACCAACTTAATTATTAAGTTTTCTTCTAGGCAATTCTTTTTCACAATTCATTGTACTACTTTTCCCCTAACTTATTTTTCAAGCTTTTTCTCCCGACAAGATTTTGTTTTTATATATTCACTTATAGTCCAGGTAGACTGACCAAGTGGTTCCTTGAAGTATTTTACTTATTTCTTTTCCTTTGGTATTATCTGTAGCTGACTGTCTAAATGACTCTTTTGTTGGTTCCCCAGGGATAGCAGAGCAGCATGAACTAGAGCTAGACCGCTAATTTTGAACTTGCTGTTCTGCTGCTGGTTGCCCGGATGATATTGGTTGAATTATTCAATTTCTCTGGACGTAAGCTTTCATATCTAGGACGGGAATAATACTTATACAGATGCCAAGAAAATAACTTGAGTCTATATGTATACAACACTTGGACAAGCACCTGCCATGTGTTAAACACTACATTGTTATAGCTTAGAGGCTATGAGTACCACTTTTGAATCAAACCTATGACCACTGGCTCTGCTACTTACTGGCTAGGCAACTTTGAGCATATTACTTAACCTCTTCAAATCTGTTTGTAAAATGGGCATAATACCAATAAAAATATGGTTGCTGTAAAATTAAGTGCTATAGGCAAAGAATTTTGCCTAGTCTGTAGATCATAATAACTCAATTATATTAGTTGCTTCTATTATAATTTTCATTATTCCCATTGTTTTGTGTTGCTACTATTAATATTCTAGACTTCTAAAGAACGTGACTATACATGTAATTGCCCTAGTCTTTTCTATCCTGACTACTATAAAGTTGAAGATTATTGATTGCTGCCCCTCTGCGAAATTCCTATGTACTTACTATATCAAATAGAAAGCAGTATATACCTACTTAGTTCTTCAGGCTTTCTGAGTAGAAGCAAGGCTAATAGAAACCCTTATGGATATATTTAGTTTAAGGGGATTTCCTGCTGGTAGTACTTCACACCCACTTTATGAGGTAAGTCAGGAAAATATTAGCATATATCTAACAATGAAGTCTGGAGTTCACCCTCACAAATTATATTCTGCCCTGTATCTGCAAGCTTTGTTTTTGTCCAGCTATCTTACCTGTTTCCTTTTTAAAGCCATGGACTCTGCCTTTTACATCTTTACATGCTGTTAGCTTTGAAGACTGACCTGTCTGGCTCTGTTTTCAGGCCTATGCCTGATATATTTATCTAATTATTAGACACTAAAACTCCTTAATTAAAAAAACAAGAATTATGCCTGTTAACTTTTATTATTGTGATATTAAATACATAAAGCCCTAACATATGATAGACATCTAATAAAGGTGACCACCTTTTTTATCCTTCATTGCCTCTGCCTGTGGAAATTAGCATAATATAGACTGGGGGGTCCATAAAAATTAAAGTAAATTTAGTCAAATAGCTCAGTATCCTTTAACATACTAACATCTTAAAGTTGCTGCTAACTGTATGTACTATATAAATTTAGGACTTTTGTCTCTTGTTCATCTATTTTAAATTATTTTTTGTCAAAATCTTATTTGAAAATGAAAGACATTAGTTAATAGTATGTTCATCTTTATCTTCTCATAATATTTATCTCATAACATTATATATCTTTATCTTCTCATAGTATTTACATATGTAAAAATTTGAAATGTTAACCTTTGGGTAACAGGAAGAGATTGATGTTTTTAAACAAATAAGTGATAAGATAAATTTAGCATTGTAGAAAAATAAATTTGATTTAATATTTGAGACAAAGCAAAGAAATAATCAAAATACAATTTTTAGATTTTTTGAGGCTCAACTAAGTTGAAGTAGGCAAATCAGGAGGAATTCTAAATTGGGATTGTTTGATGAAATCAAGTTCAGATGCATAGTATAAGAAGAGAAGTACTCCGAATGCAAAAGTACACACAAAATTGCAGACTCTCAAACAGATATGACAATAGAGACAGTCAAGATTTAAGATAGTTTTGGAGATGAAAGCTGAAATTGTGGTGTTATAATAGCCCTGTGAAAACTTATAATAGAAAAAAATACAAAATATAGCTGGAGGAAAATTGTTAATTTGGGAGCAAATTTTAATGGAGGAGACTGCATTCTGGAAGGGAGAGGATTTAATAGATTTATTTTAGGGGTAATATCTGCTGCCCAAGTGACATATGAAACAATCATATTCTGTTGTCTAGATCTTAAGTGTATATTTTATGTAAAAGAAAATCTCAAACAAAATCTAGATAGGAAATGAAATATATTTTTGCTTCATTATATTTACAGATCTATGTGTGTAATTCTGTTCTGTACCAGATATATTGCTTAAAACATTTTAATTTATTTGGAATATAAAACAGACACATTTTCTAAAGATCTGGTTTCAAACATATAAGGAATCAGTTCCTGCTTAATGAGTCAGGAGCTACTTTTTAACTGACTAAATCCCCAGAAATATCTCCTAAAATCTTTTCCTGCCTCCCAGTGTGTTTTCTGTCTTTCAGTAAACTGTACTCCTGTCTTCACAACTATAACTTCTTACTTTTGGGTGAAGTCTTAGAAAGAAGTGACAGAATATGTGGAGGAAAGAATATTCTTAGATGATTTCTATCAATCTTGTTTCCAAGAAGAAACTATTCTGATAAATAAAGGAAAACTAGGGTCCTTCATTTTGTTTATGCCGCTGACAAACATTTGCTTCCTTAGGAGTGTCACTAACTAAAAAATAAAAGGCAGAGGATGTGGCAGGGATTGTGTGCAGCTTCTAGAAGTCCATTAAGTTTCAGAGGAGGAAAGATAAGAGGAGAAATTTGGGCCACAGAAACCTCGTGGGTATATGTACTTGACATAAGGGCTCAAATATTCTCATATATCATGCTCTCAGCTTACTCCCTGTAATTTTAGAAAATCATGAACCTCAGATCCACATGGGTGCCAGATGACTGACCTGGAAGGCCCATGTTTAAGTGCATTTGTGCCTTTTCTTCTCTCCTTGTAATATCCATTGGAAAAAGAGTTGTAGGGAAAGTCAGCAAATCCATGATTGGCATTGCCAGTGGCATGACTTTAGTCAGTTACTCTCCTAACCTTAATTTCTCCAACATTAAATTAAAATAGTGAACTTGAAAAGATCTTTCTTTAATATTCAAAAGGCATGATAGTCTTTTGCATTCAGGAGGTTCTATATAAATGCTAGAGAGAGGTAGTGAGGTCCATTAGATTATGTTCAACTCTCTTTACAGATGTGGGACACACTGAAAGACCAAGGAAGAGACAGTGAGAAAGTTAAACATCTTGACAGGCAGAGTACAGAGATTTCTGAAGTCACAAATGGCATCAACACTAACTGTGACCACAAGAGGTTCTGGTGCAGTGCAACCATCTGGCTTAGACATCTGCTTCAAGGGCTTCAATAAGGAATCCTCCTAATCTCTAATTTAGTTGACTTAATTTGTCTAGTTGGGAACACCTGTAATGCTGAATTTCTACAATTCACCATTATGGAAGTGTTACAATATTAGTAGTCAGTATGGCTCAGGCACCAACAAATTGAATCGGAGGTATGACAACAACGGGTGCTCTGTACCTGTGCAGAACAGCAAAATATATTGGCTGTGGGCACCAGTTACTATTTTGGTTGGTTATTTATTACTCTGCAAAGGCATATATTGTAGCTATATTATTTAATCCAAAAATATTGCAATATAAATGACCTCCAGAAATTACAACATAGGCTAAATTACAACAAAGGGCATCAGCTTTTATTTTCAAGTAGTTTACAACATCCAGTACTGCTGCACAAGAGGAAGAAAGTGAGAACATTAGAAGCAAAATATCTCGTGTTCTCTTTGATACACAATCTCTGTGATTCTTAACATGTGAGGTGTTCTCCCCCTATACCAAGAATAGAAAAAAGTAGGAAAGGTTTCAGGCTTATTTGTAGATGTTGAGAAGAAGAAAGAAAAGATCACTTGAAATAACAAATTACTCATCCTCCAGCAACCTGAACCTTCTATCTGGCACTCACACCAGTTGTATCTGCACCTCTCCAACTCTGTTAGTATCCGTGACAGTGTAAAATAAAAACTCACTTTATATGGATGTTTATAAGTCAGAGGTACTGTTGAAGAATGAATGTCAACATTTGAAGAAAGATGAAAAAATAAAAAGCCCATCAGTATATTCTCTATTGGGTTTCTAAGCAATGCAGCCTATTTATTTGGTTTCTAAGAAATACGAGGCAGAAGGAATAAACGAGGGTCCTTTCTGTGTCCTTACTCTACCAAACTGATCAACAACATGGTTTCATATAAAGGAAAAGTGTGACTTTCCATCTTCAACAATGAAGAGAAATAGTCTTAACTCAAATCTTGAGATTATTATAAGTTATTGCAAAGAACATCTGCAGCTTCCCTAGTAAAAGCCTTTGGGTCATAGGATATTATAGAAAATAATCACAAAGGTCTGTTTCTGCTAGAAGGATTTAGCAGCCTCTATTTTCCACTAAATGGGGAATCCATAACAGAAAAGGCCCCAAATGTGGAAAAGATCTCAATCCTAATTAACTATTCCTATACGGCTTTCTGCAAAGCCAGTGACAATCTTACTAAGTAGGCAATTTGTATTTACATTTTCCTTGCCAGAAAATTATAAGGGTGGTGGTGTCAAAACACAGTAATTAATGTTTTTCAGCCAACAAAATCCAAAGCGCATTTTAGGATTCTTAGATATGATTTGTAACCCAATATAGGGTGTTAATTTTTCAGTGGGAGTATAATTGTCAAAACTATAATGAACTCAGAAGGAAAAACATGATTTAAAATTATTAATTTGTACCCAGCATAGCTTTTTAGGAATATACCTATAGAAATAAATCAAGGCTCAAATCACTTTCATTTTTAATCCTTAGGCCATGTGTATGATCAAGAGATAGAAAATAATATAGCCTAAAATATACAAATAATGTTGCAAAAAAAAATGATAGAACTCCCTGAGGCTGAGATGGCAGTTTGTCATTTTTTGCCACTGCTGTCCTCCCCGTGTCTACAGCACAAATTGCATAAAGATCATGGCATTTTTTACTCCAACAGAGCCTAGAGGAAACTTTAAAATACTTTATGATATAATACTTTACAGCAGCTAGAAGCCATCTCAAAATGGCACAGAGAGAAACCTATTTTCATCCTTGTAAGTGTTACAAAAGACATTAGTCATGATGTTAATTATAAAGTACAGGTTTGGATATAATTCTGAGTATTGTAGCCAATAGAAGAATCTGCATCTGTTCTAAAATGACTTAAAATTTAAACATAATGCTAGAAGAAGGATGGCTTATTTAAACTTCAACTGCAGAAGAAGAATATACACAATTTTAAAAGGTGACATCTTACATAACTATGGGAAATAAATGTAATATTTTAACAGTATTTACATACCACTACCTTTTTCCTTTCTATGAATAGTTGAACCATAATAGTGTTATGTCCATCCTATAGTTTCACAATACATTTCATTAACCTTGCATGTTTCGGTTATTTTAAATATTAGTCACATTTCAAGAAACAAAATTCTGCAATGCATCCTGGTAAATTAGTCTGTGAAAAATGGGGACTAGAGCATGAAACTCAAACAAGAATGTTTAATGGAATACAAATATCCAGTCTAAAAACTCTAATAAAAATCTGCCTTCTTTGGGTAAAGGCTCTTGGCTATTACACAAAAAACCACACGTGGCTCCCCTCAAAATGCATTATAGATCAGGCTCATAATCTTTCCTTGCACAAAAATGGCACAAGAATTGATTTCAATTATCATTTAATACCTATTTCCCTCTCCTGTCAAAAAACGTTCCATACACATGAAACTGAGGGTTGGCAGCCTGAACTCATTTATGGAACTTTTAAGGACTATTGATTTACCAGTGAATTTTCTAGTTCTCTCATTGTTACTGGAAGGATGCCTCAGAGTCTGAATTAGATGATAGGATAGTCTGGAATGCCGGTAGGCTTACTTAAGGCTGATGAAAAGAGAAACTTCTCAAAAATTTGTCAAAATGCATTTTAAAAATTAGGTTAGCATGATTGATTATAGAGTCAAAATTTCTCATGTCGTGCTGAGCTGAATTTTAATTATATCTCTTCTTGCTTTGTTGGTCCCGATACACCTCCTTGATGTCTGGGCGTTAACCCTTAGAGAAAATATGAAGTAATTTAAAAATAAATTAAACGTATGTCTTTAGAAGCTAGAAACTGTTTTGTCTACCTGAAGTGTCTTTGTTTTTGTTTTTTATCTGCTTTTTTAAAAAGCTACACCAACATATGAGTTACAACAGAGTGCTTACAGAAGCAGATTTTTATGTTGTCAGTGTGTTTCCATAGGGTGAAATGTTCTGACAGACACTTCCAGAAGCTGTGTGCCTTTACCCGCACATAACAGTAACCTTTGTTACTGTTACACTATGTAACCTTTGTTAAAAGGACAGCATTTCCACAAGGAAATTAACAGCACTAACTTGGTTCTAGCTAAGCACTGAACAGACTTTTCGTACCAGCAAGAAACTAAGGTTACACAGTCAGTTTTTTCTTTAAACAATCTCTCTCTGCTCTGTCCCTCCATAGAAATGGGTATTTTCCTATAAATGTTGCCATTATTTTCCTCTTCAGGGTGGGATGCAAAGTTTGTGGGGCCTCAAAATTATATAATTTTGCATTCCCTCTTTAAGAAAAAGATTTAAAAAATTATGTATACATAGTTGGCAGGAAAGTGAATATTTATTTTGAATGAGAAAAGCAATAACAAACAACTATAGATTTTCTAAACCTGAAAACACTATTAACATCACAAAATCTAGAAAACAATATAGAATTTCTGTTTTGTTAGTCAACAAATCCATATGCTTTTTGGAGGTCTACGTTTTGATCATCTTCTAATATGACAATGATTTTGATAATATTTTCTATAGAGAGGAAACAAAATTAAGGATTTTTCTCTAGCTTGTTGATAGAAAAAAAAAAGAGTTGTTATGGATAGTTTTAAAAAGCGCATTTCTGTTTCACAACTCATTGCTGGTTATGTTATAGCCATTAGCATTGTTCTGATATTTGGGGAGACTTCTGTCAAGTCTCTTTCATAGCTGAGCTGAATGATATGAAAGAGTTTTCCACAGAGCATATTCTGGCCCAATACAATTCAAACCTTATTTCTCCTCCACTAACCACACCCTTCCCGTATCAGTGTTGTAGTTCACAGTTGAATAGCAGTAAAACCTCTGTCTGTGAATACTTGTGTCACAACACTATGTGAGATGGTAGGCGTATTCCTGGAAATATTTCTACAACAGAACAGTAGCAATATCTAAATAATGCAAACCAAATATTCCTCTAAACCCAAACTAAATGAATTTCTAACTAACTCATCTTCACAGATAGTCATGCCCACTGTACCACCATTTGACCCAAAGGGCAGTGTGACAGGCGAGGATGTCACCTGAAGATTGCAGCTAAAATACCTTACTTCTGCAACAAAGAGAGATGACCATGTAAACACATTTATAATCCCCTCCCACAGCCATGGAGGGAGCTTATTTAGCGTCAAAGTCACTCCTTCACTGTCCACCTCTCCCCACTATGGGCTTCCTTCCTGTGCCTCTTCCTTTACCCATTTCCACGTAAAAACATAACTTTGAGTGAGGCCTGCTTGCTTTTTCTTTCTCCTCCCAAATGCATTTGCCATCAAACTCTATTGTTTTTACCTTCAGCTTTACCTTTGGCCTGAATACCTTCAATCCCATCCCTGTTGCCATAGCTAGGGCCACATCTCAGTCAGTCTCACTATTGTCAATTCCCTAAATCTTCTCCTTCCTTCATCCTCTTCTTTAATCCACCCTAGACAACTGAGAATTATAAAATTCCCCAAAACCTCAGGTTGCTTTCTGCTATGAAATCTTCAGGTGGCATTTTATTATAAGTGAAGTTACAACCTCAGCCTTGAGGGTATATGTAACTCTTCTCTACTTTTCTCTCCATTATTTCCCTGCTATCTTAAACTCTGTTTCACCAAATTGTTCTTCCAGATTCTTTAGACTTGCTTTGAAGGTTTCCTTCTCTTGTCTTTGCTTTTACCATCCCTTCTGCATGGAGTTTTCTCCCTCTTCTCTCTGCTTCTAAATGTTATAACTATTATCCTAGTCTCCTTGCAGTTGTTTTTCTTACCCTCTTAGAGGTTTTCTAAAACAGCCATATAGCCATCGGTGATAACTCCCTTTCCTGGAGCATGCATAGTTTCTATTTGGTACTTATTATATGCTGTGTTCTACTGTCATTATATACATATATGTTTATATATGTGTTCGTGTACATATGTATAAGCTTTTCCCCCAAATATCATAAGTAGGTTCAATTTAAAGCACTTTACTTAGAACTGAAAAGATAAAGCAAATTTAAGAAACACTGCCTTTAGGATGTATAAAATCTTGTAAGTGAGATAATAGCAAATGACTTCTAATAGAGGGCAGAGTCAGAGCCCTATATAGCAAATACATACATGTTAATTGTTGGACTAATGCTGTCTCTCCCACTAGATGGCATACTTTTTAGAGTAGAGACAGTTTCTCTTTAACTACAGTTTTTATATTTCCAGCACTTAGTTTCTGGGGGTATTGAGTTCTCTGTAGTTGGAGGTCTTCATGCAGGTATAAGTACTGGGAGATGTCCTAAGTATTGCTGAGGGGACTGAAACACTGGCTAGTGGTCTAGATGGGAATATGAAGTACAAATGATCTGTGTGAAACTGTGAGTTCTTTGTGAGATAAGTACTCTACAGGACACTTTATGGTTCTTTACCGAGAGGAAACACAATGTATCAGATAGAGAATTTGTAGAGACAGAAAAGTGGATGCAATTCTCAGTTCCAAGCTTCAGTTTCTTTACCTACTAAAATAGTAAAATCTAAAACTAGCTGATAGTATTATCCTGAGATTAAGTGAGTCAATGCACAGTGACTGGAACCTAGGAGGTATTCAAAAGTTTTAGTTTTAACTTATTCTCTTTTAACATATTATCCACTGGTAGAGCTGATAATGCTTAATATTTTGTCCTATGGGAGTTTTCGTTGAAATATTACTTTTGATTCTCCAAATCTACTTCAATCATGAAGAGGGACCTATATAATGTAAATTTACTCGTCTTAGCAGAAGGTCAATGAAAAAAAGCTTTCAAATATTTAAAGTCTGAGTTACGATGTGTAACAAACTAAAATTCAAAATTTTTTTAAGACTCAGCTAACACTAATGACGGTTTTAAGCAGCATTCTCAATTACAGTAAGCTGTTTCTTGTCAGGCCAGCTGCAAGGAGTGGATTTGATTACCCAAATACATTCTATGTGGTCAGAAATTTAATGCTGAGGCTCAGCAGGGGAGAAAGAAGTCTGAAGAGTGAATTGACTCATGGAGTGATTTATAATAAAAGGAAGCTTTTCTAAGAATTTTTATCTGAAAGTTAAGAACTCCTTTGAGATTTTCACCATCAACTCAACATGGTGCTATTATTTTGTTATTGAAACACTTAAACTTTTGTTTTTCTTACCCCTTGCAGAGGAATCAATAGTCTAAAATTAGAGCAGAGAGTAGCAGCTCTTGAGTGCCAATCTGGGTTGGGCACTAAGGATTTCAAAGATTGCAGCCAGCAGCCTATCAGCCACGTATTAAACCTTACTCATTGTTTTTTTTTTAGAAACAAAAATAATGAAAACATAATACAGGACAGGTTTTCATAAAATACGCTATAAACAGTTTTTCAAAAATTATCTATATACTTTTTACTATTATCAATAGTATGTTCTCCTAGATACATTTTGGGATGTCTGCCAAGCTCATAATACATTTTCCTCTCTAAAAATTAGTGTTTCTCCATATGTCCTTGGGGCTGGGTCCCCAATAACTATGTTTATATTGTGCAAACTTCTCCCCTCCCCTCCCCTTGCCATTGGTGACTGATGAGTGGTAGATCCCAGACCTAATTTCAGTTGACTTCTTCCCGATGGTTAGAGGTGACTGATTAGTGCTAGACACCTGACAACCCTGGCTGAATGCCATTTTCCCACCTGGGGATATGGCACAGAACTGAGAGGCTAGTATCTGTTGGTGACTAGAGCTGAACATAAAAACATGGCAGCCCTGGGTGGAGGTATTTTACTATATGTAAGTCACATTGTCAGAGAAGCCAAAAAAAATCCAGTATGTAGATAAAATGGAAAGGAAACACATATGCAGAGAAAACAGAGATGAGATAAGAAGAGAGATTCCTTATAGTTTTCTAATTCCTTTCTTTCCTTTTTTTTTTTTTTTTTTTTTTTTTTTTTTTTTTTTTTTTTTTTTTTTTTTTTTTTTGAGACGAGTCTCTCTCTGTCACCCAGGCTGGAGTGCAGTGGCGCGATCTCGGCTCCCTGCAAGCTCCGCTTCCCAGGTTCAAGTGATTCTCCTGCCTCAGCCTCCCGAGTAGCTGGGATTACAGGTGCCCGCTACCATGCCCGGCTAACTTTTTGTATTTTTAGTAGAGACGGGGATTCACCGTGTTAACCAGGATGGTCTCGATCTCCTGACTTCGTGATCCACCCACCCCGGCCTCCCAAAGTGCTGGGATTGCAGGCATGAGCCACCATGCCCAGCTGGTACAGACCTTTCTTAAGCCCAGATAGCATTCCTAGCATTCCTATGGCAGGATTTTATGAACCTATATTCATATGACACTTCCCCCAAAGCCAGCTTTTTAAAAATTTTACTAAATGAAGTTCAAAGTGCTTCTGCTTTTTGCAATCAATAATGCCTAAGCAATTCACAAAAAATAGATTATTAATATCTATGACTTCAAAGGGTCCATAACTTATCGCAAGCAACAATTAAGGAATAGTATATATGATAAAATTTTATGTAATAGTTACCTTTTATTAACAACAATATTCTAGGTATTTATGCATGCTTGTAAGTGCTTATGAATATTTATTTTTAATCTTCAATAGAGTCTTGAGAGGCTGAAACGATTATTCCCATTATATAGAAGAGATCCAAACCTCAAAGTGTTTATAAAATTACACAGGTAGTGTCACAGCTAGAATTCAGACCTTGAGGTGCTGCTGCCTGTTTCAAAATGCCACATCCTGTCCACCCAGTGACACTCAGGAATCTCAAACTGAACCTTCAACTTCCCTCATGATATATTCATTTCTACAAACAGTGTCTCAATTTAACCCAGTCGTTCAGTCTAATCACCTTCACTTCATAAACACATTCCTTTACTCCTCTCTCTTTCACACATCCACATATTTTCCACCATCAAATCTTAACAGATGATTTTTGCAGTACACTTAGAATTGAACCTTCTCTCATCCCCTCCATCATCCTGTCATGGGCTGGGAGTGGGGGCACTGCAACCAGTTAACAGTCTCCTTGTTTCCACTTGTGTGCCTACCTCCATCCTCATGTTCTACTATCCATGATGTAGGCAGAATAAACCTTTTAAAATATAAATCTAATCATGCCACTTTCCTCCTCTGCACCCTTCAACAGCACCGTGAATTGGCCTGTCCACTGCCCTCACACATTCTGCTCCAGCTTTAATGTCCTCCTTGCTGATCCCCAAATATTTCAAACAGGTTCCACTTCAGGGCATTTATGCTTGCAGTTTCCTCTACCAGGGATATTGTTTACAGAAGCAGCCAATTGGCCAAGACCCTCAATTCATTTAAGCATTTGCTCAAACGTCTCCACTTCAGAGAGACCTTCCCTAACTGCCCATTTCCTGGAAGTGGACTCTCCTCATCTCTCTCCAGAGCACTTATCTCTACCTCACGAATTTTCATTCATTTGTTTACATATGTTTGTTTTCTGTCTCTTCCCACTAAAATATAAGCTTTATGAAAGCAGACATTTGGTTTGATTTGTTCACAGATATGTCTCCAGGACCTTCAGAACACACCTAAAATAAGATGGAGGCTCAGTGAGTCACTGATTGAATAAATAAAAGCAAGTGGGTACTTTAAAATCTAAGTAATAATTTCAGATTACCTAATATTTAATATTTTACTATTTTCTGTTATCTTTTCTAAGGAACATACTCACCTCTTAAATTTTCCCATGTAGAATATAACCCTTTCACCCACATTTCCATAAACTCTTTATGCTTTTGTTGATTACTCTTGACTCATATTCTACTGATGTATTCACTATAAATTGGAACGCACATGAGAGGCTACAAATGTTTTGCCAGTCTTCTCTTTCACAGTCCCAAATATGCTGTGTAAATTCTTCTATTAATAACAATGTTAACTACTATTACCTGAAAAGTTTTTCTCTCTTCTTAATTTTTAAAAACTGATCTGTTTAAGCCTCTATTTGGAGGACAAAAACACCATAGTGACAACGTACATAAAGATTGTTGAGCTAAACAGTTCCTCAAAGATAAAAAGTGATCCTACCACCCTTGTTGTGGATTTTTAATTCATTGAAACAAGTCCTTATTTTTCACATACTATATTTCTGGCAAGAAATGGCAGAACCAGGGCTAGTCCCTGAGTTTTTTTGACTTGTGGGTTTGTTTGCAGAGTAGAATATGATTTCTGTTTCTGGTTTTGCAATTTTAAGATTGTCTGAGGTTTTAAATATTGATACTTGATGTAGTAAAGATACTTAGATGAACACATTTCATCTGTTCCAGTAGAAGTGGATTTTTACACTTACTTCACTCTTATAGATATTAATCAATATTTCATATTTAAGCAATAACATTATTCCTAAAATGAATACATGCTAAAAATTAATATACTCAATAATAGCTATAAACTATGCGCACTTTATTTTATAGTTAAATTTTGATTATTAACCAGTCCATATGTTTTGAGTGCCCAGTATGTGACAGTAACTGTATTTGAAGAGTTTATGTTTAATGAGCAATAATTTACGTAAGACATTGAAGAGGACAGCATGTTTATGGACAGTTGAATGAAACAAATACCTAGATCAGGAGATGGACATGTTGGAGAGGTTAAAGACAAAATAAATCTTTTTCATAGTACAATGATATGGCTTGCATCGTTAAATTTAACATTTGCAGAAGACCATGGTGGATAAGCTTTTTGATGTGCTGCTGGATTCGGTTTGCCAGTATTTTATTGAGGAGTTTTGCATCGATGTTCATCAGGGATATGGGTCTAAAATTCTCTTTTTTTGTTGTGTCTTTGCCAGGCTTTGGTATCAGGATGATGCTGGCCTCATAAAATGAGTTAGGGAGGATTCCCTCTTTTTCTATTGATTGGAATAGTTTTAGAATGAATAGTACCAGCTCCTCCTTGTACCTCTGGTAGAATTCGGCTGTGAATCCATCTGGTCCTGCACTTTTTTGGGGATGCAAGCTGGTTCAACATACGTAAATCAATAAATGTAATCCAGCATATAAACACAACCAACGACAAAAACCACATGATTATCTCAATAGATGCAGAAAAGGCCTTTGACAAAATTCAAAAACGCTTTACGCTAAAAACTCTCAATAAATTAGGTATTGATGGGATGTATCTCAAAATAATAAGAGCTATCTATGACAAAACCACAGCCAATATCATACTGATTGGGCAAAAACTGGAAGCATTCCTTTGAAAACTGGCACAAGACAGGGATGCCCTCTCTCACCACTCCTATTCAACGTAGTGTTGGAAGTTCTAGCCAGGGCAATCAGGCAGGAGAAGGAAATAAAGGGTATTCAATTAGGAAAAAAGGAAGTCAAATTGTCCCTGTTTGCAGATGACATGATTGTATATCTAGAAAACCCCATCGTCTCAGCCCAAAATCTCCTTAAGCTGATAAGCAGCTTCAGCAAAGTCTCAGGATATAAAATCAATGTGCAAAAATCACAAGCATTCTTATACACCAATAACAGACAAACGGAGAGCCAAATCATGAGTGAACTCCCATTCACAATTGCTTCAAAGAGAATAAAATACCTAGGAATCCAACTTACAAGGGATGTGAAGGACCTCTTCAAGGAGAACTACAAACCACTGCTCAATGAAATAAAAGAGGATACAAACAAATGGAAGAACATTCCATGCTCATGGGTAGGAAGAATCAATGTCGTGAAAATGGCCATACTGCCCAAGGTAATTTATAGATTCAATGCCATCCCCATCAAGCTACCAATGACTTTCTTCACAGAATTGGAAAAAACTACTTTAAAGTTCATACGGAACCAAAAAAGAGCCCACATTGCCAAGTCAATCCTAAGCCAAAAGAACAAAGCTGGAGGCATCATGCTACCTGACTTCAAACTATACTACAAGGCTACAGTAACCAAACAGCATGGTACTGGTACCAAAACAGAGATATTGACCAATGGAACAGAACAGAGCCCTCAGAAATAATGCCTCATATCTACAACTATCTGATCTTTGACAAACCTGACAAAAACAAGAAATGGAGAAAGGATTCTCTATTTAATAAATGGTGCTGGGAAAGCTGGCTAGCCATATGTAGAAAGCTGAAACTGGATCCCTTCCTTACACCTTATACAAAAATTAATTCAAGATGGATTAAAGACTTACGTGCTAGACCTAATACCATAAAAACCCTAGAGGAAAACCTAGGCAATACCATTCAGGACATAGGCGTGGGCAAGGACTTCATGTCTAAAACACCAAAAGCAATGGCAACAAAAGCCAAAATTGACAAATGGGATCTCATTAAACTAAAGAGCTTCTGCACAGCAAAAGAAACTACCATCAGAGTGAACAGGCAACCTACAGAATGGGAGAAAATTTTTGCAACCTACTCATCTGACAAAGGGCTAATATCCAGAATCTACAAAGAACTCAAACAAATTTGGAAGGAAAAAACAAACAACCCTATCAACAAGTGGGCAAAGGATATGAACAGACACTTCTCAAAAGAAGACATTTATGCAGCCAAAAGACACATGAAAAAATGCTGATCATCACTGGCCATCAAAGAAATGCAAATCAAAACCACAGTGAGATACCATCTCACACCAGTTAGAATGGCCATCATTAAAAAGTCAGGATACAACAGGTGCTGGAGAGGATGTGGAGAAATAGGAACACTTTTACACTGTTGGTGGAACTGTAAACTAGTTCAACCATTGTGGAAGTCGGTGTGGCGATTCCTCCGGGATCTAGAACCAGAAATACCATTTGACCCAGCCGTCCCATTACTAGGTATATACCCAAAGGACTATAAATCATGCTGCTATAAAGACACATGCACATGTATGTTTATTGCAGCACTATTCACAACAGCAAAGACTTGGAACCAACCCAAATGTCCAACAATGATAGACTGGATTAAGGAAACGTGGCACATATACACCATGGAATACTATGCAGCCATAAAAAATGATGAGTTCATGTCCTTTGTAGGGACATGGATGAAGCTGGAAGCCATCATTCTCGGCAAACTATCTTAAGGACAAAAAACCAAACACCACATGTTCTCACTCATAGGTGGGAACTGAATAATGGGAACACATGGACACAGGAAGGGGAACATCACACACCAGGGCCTGTTGTGGGGTGAGGAGAGGGGGGAGGGACAGCATTAGGAGATATACCTAATGTAAATGACGAGTTAATGGGTGCAGCACACCAACATGGCACATGTATACATATGTAACAAACCTGCACATTGTGCACATATACCCTAAAAGTTAAAGTATAATAAAAAAAAATTTACAGAAGACTTCCTATTGTTACACTATTAGTAAATTTTCCCTTTTTACAAGTTTCACAATCAAGTCAGAGAAATGGACCCAAGGACCACAATGTAATTAATAGAATACTGACAATCAGAACTAAAGGTTAAAAGATGTTTAGATACATAAGATGACCAAAAGATACAGTAGATAGGAAGGGAGGGGGATGCTTGGAAACACTGCGTTTTGTCTGTTCATTGTATATTTTTTTGAATTTTTTATGCCAATCCGCATCTTTAATATGGTGAAAGAAAGAGTCAGGATATATAAATGAAAGACCAGCCACACGGTCTTACAATATTCCCAAAGTTTATAATATAATCATATTATATTTGTCAAATATTTCTGAGTTTTATGCTAATCTTTATGAAGTTCCAGAAATCTCTGAATACATGGCAATTCACTTTTTGTTTATAATTATTTCTCATTTGAAATCTCCTCAAACTTCCTAAGGATAAGTTTGGTTCTTAAAATACAAGCTCCTTAACTAGCACTAACAGTGATGACACCTGCAAAATGAAACCTTTTCTCAAAATGCTCTCATTTAAATGCACTGCTTAAATTCTGTTGTAAATGACATTCATTTCTGCAACAAACATTACCTGCTATATTCACGGTATATGAACGGTTTGAGATGTAGCTTGTTAACTAATCAATTTAACTCATCCTTACAACTTATTTCTTAGGAGTACTTACATATTCTTCATAAGCTTCATGGGCTGGAGGAGGAGGTGCCCTGTATCCTGGCACTGTTGGGGCCCCCCGGGCTCGAGGAGTAGGGACACCTCTTGCTACAGGTGGCACTGGAAGGGCTCCTCGGGTTACAGTGCTTCCCCGAGGGGTGAGAACACCTCGTCCAGGTGGTGGGGGAGGAGGAATAGCACCCCCACGGCCCCTAAGAGAAACAAATCATGTATAGATGAGAAACAGTTGATGAGAGAAAAGGGACTATCACAGAAAAAGCTTTCATCTCACAGCCTCCATACAATGAAATAAATACAAATTTCTCTTTCTCTCTCTGTGTGTGTGTGTATGCGTTTAATAGAAATCATATAAGATATAAAGTGTGTTGATATCTGTAGAAGACAATAATTGTAAACACTGACTATGAGTAGTTCTTATAAAAACCATGTAAAATACTTTGTAATTGTCTTTTATGTAACTAAAACCCAAAGCCAAAAAAAAAACCCAAACAAAAACCCACTCTGAATATAACCCCATTAAATTCCAAATTCTCCAAGAAGACACAAATCAGAGCATTGTCTGATATATGACTCACTGGACCATCTCTGAAACTGAGCGGTTTCAGATGTCTCTATCTCCTCTATGCTGGGGATTACAGATAGTGATGGACAATGCTGTCATTTACCAAAAAAAAAGTTGTCGGCACTTAAATAAAATGTGGAAGTCTAACCATAGTGATATCATTCTGTTTATTATAGCAGCTGAAGTTTGAGATCACTTGAAATCACAACTCTTTGTCACTGATTTATCATCGTGCATGTAACCCCCTGAGCTGGTGCAGTCCCTGACAGAATATATTTTCTTATGGTAACTATGGTGTTAGAGGAATACTTTAGTATCCGTAATAAAAATATAGACTGAATACTCTGTATTGGAGTTCTTGATACAAAATTAACTTGCACTAAAAGTGTAAGATCAAATGGTTGTGGCCAATTTTTATGGTATTTTGAAGCCTTTAGAACGGTTGAGTGTTTGTCTGAAGTCTGGGCAAAAGCACAGTTATTTCACTTTTTATTATGTCTGAAAGGTTAGCCTCTAGATAGCACTGCTTTCAGTGGGAACACTAAAGCTTTGGAAAAAAAAATGATCATCACTGAGATGTCAACAATCAGAGTATTTGGCTGCAGCCACATATGGGGACATAGGTTATGCTGTCTGCTATGAATAGCAGTCAGATGGCTCTTTCCTGCTTAACATAAAAGTGAGCATTTATGAGTGAAGAGTATGAATGCTGGTAAAGCCTTTAAAATGTTTAAATAGATTATAGAGCTGATGAATAGACAAATGATCAGAGAACTTATTGTGAGTCTAATGTATAAAGAATACTCTCCTAGATTGGGAGAAGGTGAAACACAAAGACCCAGAGGCCCAGCGCTAGCTTCAAATACAACATGGCTGAGAATACAATATTCTGTATTATCATGATAATATATAAAGGGATGTAAAAACCAATTTTGCCTTCACTCCTCCTCCAAGCACATTTCTGTTTCCTCATAAGCAAGATGAGCATATGTCCAAGTTTTATCACTGTTGTCCTAGCTTCCTGTTCTGTTTAGCATTTTAACACTCTCAAAAATATCCATGTGTGGGCAGTAAATTATACGGTCCCCCTACTCTATTCACGAGCCTTCGCTATACCATTGAATAGTCATGGGTAAGTATTATAACTACCTAGGCTTAAGATAATATTTTTTCTAATGAGTAAAATGCAGATTTCTAAATTCATAGTACTTTCTTCTGCTCTAATATTATATGATGCTCATATCAAATCTAATTTTCCATTTTCTTCCTTCATCAACTGACTACCAGACCCAGCCCTAGCAAACCTGTCTCCTGAACCTGACTCATTGCCTCTTATCCACTCTGTTCTTTCCCTGGAATGTTAACCTCATTGTTCTCTCCTCCAATTTAATTCAAATCACTTTTTTTAGGATACTGCCCTTGGCTAAAACCACACCACAGTATCCTTTCGTTTATTTATCTGACTTGCTGAAAGAACATTTTCTGTTTAATTCTTTACTTCCTCTACATTCCTGAACTGAATGTTTTCTGTCTAGTTCTTGCTTTCACCCCTCTGTTGCAAATGCTCTTGGCTGAGATCACCAGTAGCCTACTGATTTCCAAATCCACTAGATTTCTTTACAGTGTCCATGCCACAGCACCTTTCTACTAGTTTTAAGATTGTGGACTATTATCTGGAAAATGTTTCTTTGGACTTATGACTCTGCTTTTCTCTACTTTTCCTCATTCCTCCTTCTTACTCGTTATCCTCCTTCACTGGCTTCTATTCCTGGACCCACTTTGGAATCTGGATGTCCTCAGTTTCTATCCTCGATCTCATGGTTGCATCCTGCAATCCCTACCTCTGATGATGGCTATAATATGTTTTCTTCCTAACATGATGCCATATCTTGGCTTGTGTTCCTTATATCAGAAGTTTCTTAACTTGCCTGCATGTTAAAGTTACTTGAGGATCTTTTGAAAATTCCAAATTCCAGGCCATACCCTAGGCCAGTTAAACCACTGGAGGCATTAAATCTCTGGAGACAGGGAGCTCCCAGCGATTCCAAAATGCAGGCCGATTTGGGAACCACTGCCTTAAACGAATACTCCAATTTAAGCATCTTGACAAGCTTGTCATGTGGGCAGTTCTAAGCTACTTTAAAAATAAGTTGAGATATTAAGGCATGGAGAGAACAAGTCACCTGCCCAAGGTCACACCAGCAATCCACAGAGCTCACATTATTTACAGGAATAATTATATTCTTCATTTAATTTGATCCTTCACCTACTCTTAGTTAATGATATCATCAATTTCTCACCAGGCTAGACACCAAAAATTTATCTTTCTCTTGGGGAACCCTTCTTCTCCAACATTTAATTGGCATTAATTCATATAAATGTTAATCTCTAATTTGGCCCTATCCCTGTCTACTCCAAATGCTGCTCATTTTTATCTGCCTTGGATGATGGACTCGTTTTCTCATTGGCTCCCCTGCCATAAGACGGTTTCTCTGTCTCTGTCTCTCTCTCTCTCTCTCTCTCTCTCTCTCAATCACTGTAACTCTTCTGCATCATCCACAGTGATAATTGAGTAGTCTTTCGCATAAATAAATATGACTACTCTCCTCTTTAACAAACTCTATTAGTTCTATGTATTAGTTCTCAATGTGGTAAACAAAAGCCTTCAAAATTTACCCCTGATGTTTCATTTTTCAGTGACTGCACTCACTGCAACATATAGTGGTGATGTGTGTTAGAGATGTCACATATTTTCATTCATTAATTATGCAAAATAAATTATTATTACAATATATAGGCATAATGCTTTGTTCTCTGGTATACATTATTATTGGAAAATTAGAGTTATCATAGATAGGATTATTGAAATGTAACTTGTTTTAATTAAATACGTTTTCAACAAATTATAGAATTTAAAAATATTCTAGACATCATCTTTTTGAATATAAGTGTAATTAAATAACTTCATAAAGTAATAATTTCATAACTTAATTCAAATTAGCAACTGTTAACTCATGTTATGCAAATTTCTCTTATTAATAAGATTTTCTATTTTGTAAAGCTATTTTCTTATTCATTTTAAATTGTAGATGCAGTTCATCATATTGTTTGGAACAGAAGACAACAAAATTCTGTTTCATTTCCTTTCATTAATGCTAGCACCACTAATGATATCAGTACAGCATTGGAAGTGAAATTAATTTTTAATGCTAATTTTCTTTTCTTTTTATGTATATAGTATCAGATCTGTATGTTATATGAGATTAAATAGTGAAATCTTTCAATCAAATTTTTCTTCTAAGAAGATATATTAAAATCCAGACCATAATGCGCTATCCTATATTCAATTATTTAAATGGATTAAAACCTTAGAATAAGGTTCCTCTGAAATTAAAATCTTATATGGTCCACTCAAAAATGCCAGATGCAAAATTCTACTAAGGGATATCCATAACAAAGCAAAATCTATTACTATGATGATTTCATACTATCAAATGCAGATAAATTCATTGTTTTAATGCCCCCCCCCCCCATTTTAAGGCATACAAAATAGAAAAGTGTGTGCCCTCTCTAGGCATCCTAAATATATACTTACATTCAACCACATAAAGCTGTAAAACTGGCATTTGTTGAACTACAAAAGTTGCAATTTCATATGATTTAACTTATGATTAAATCCATTAAAGATGACTAGCAATGAGGGAATGATGTCTTTTTTACCTCATCAAAATGAGATTAGAAATATACATGGTTTTAAACAACACTCATCCCATAAAAAAGTACAGTATTGTATTGTGTCACATTAATTCTTAGCATAAACAAATGATCTTGAACAGCATTAGAGAGCTTATTTTTGATTTTTTAAAGATAAAATATAAATAAGCTCTAGAACACATTCAGAAGTTTTGCTTTTAGTGAAATAGAATTTCCAGAATTACCACATTTTACCTCTAGTAAATAGTATTCCTTGATATTTTATTTGGGAATTTATCATTCTTAACTTTTTTTTCTGACCAGTGAGAAATATTTTGAGATATTTTTTATTTAAATGTTACAAACAGTGGCTACGTTGATAGTGGTGGTTGAAAGTATTTGAGGTATAATTTAAGTAAACAAACTGAATCTGACAAGTATCTTAGCATATCTTAAGATAATTTTTATCTTAGTATAATATATATGAAGTATAATAGTATAATATATATGAATAATAAATATATGAAGATATTTATTTTATCTAAATATATGAAATAATATTTAGATCTCTGTCCTTTAGAGATTTAAAAGCCAATTATAACAAGATGAAGAGAATGATTAAATCACATAGTTGTTCTGTGAAGGCTATGAGAATTTTTTACATTAACTCTTTTCAAACCAATGCCTTCTATTAAAAGCTTGAACAATTCAGAATCCTGCAAAACAGATTCTAATACAAAAAGATACCAATTTCTTTGCAAAGTAAGCAAAATCAAATAAAATCCTCTCTGATCCCCAAGAGGAGTGATACATACCCTCTGAACTTTAAATATCCTTACCATCAGCCATGCAAGAAGTGTTCTGGCTTTCTGGGCTGATGGCATATATGTTATCTGTATCTATCTCTGTATCTCTATCTAACTACTTCCTTCTCTGGGAAGACCATATCAATTCAAGAACCATTTAAAGCACAGAAAAAGTTTATAGTTTTCTCTTCATACAAGGGTATCTTGGTTTGAAGGGGTGAATAGTTGTATCATGTGTGTGTTCTAATCCTGAGGATAGAACAGGAAAGTAGAAAATCTCCGGTTTGCTGCCTTATTTTCTAGGGGTAGTTGTTAAGAGTATAAAATGTGAATTCTGGAGTCAGACTGTCTACGTGACCCCAGGTAAATTTCGTACACCTTTCTCTAATTCCATTTCTCACCTGCAGATGCTATTTATCTCCTAGTATGGAGGATTTGGTGACTTAACACGTGTAAAGCTCTTCTGTGCCTGATAAGCTTTCATCGTTATTGTTTTTGCTGTGGTGGTAGTGATTGTGGCTGATGTTGTTGTTTACTGCTAGTGATAATCATGACACAAAGCAGGACAAAAAAGGCCTGCCATCATCCTTAATTTATTTAAAGTAAGAATGAATGTACCTGGAAGGAGCTGTGGGAGCTATTCTGATCCCTCTGCCTCTAATACTTCTGCCACGACCAGAGTCCTCTGAGCCATTTAAGTAAGATAATTCACGTAGTTGTTCCTGACGAATTTCATCATTGTAGTCCTGGAAAAAAAACATGATGTGATGAGTTAAAAATGGGACATGCCATTCTCAGAGTTGGAAAAAAAAAAAAAAGAAACAAAACAAAACACAATAGGAAATAATTTTTTTCATTTGTTTCCTGGAAACTTATATGCAAAAATATAAAATGATATTAAAAAGTGTATATACTTTAAATTCCTGTTTTTATATAGAGAAATTGAAATTGCTTCTTTTATCAAGAAAGTACTCAGCAGGCCATCACATTAGATTTGCTGAGATATCACTTGATGTGTTAGCTGGAAAAAGGAGGATAGCAACATAAAACGAGAACTTGGAATATGCTAAAGTTATGATTGTTAATATGATGATTACTACAAAATAACTTCATTTGAATGAATGTGTGTAGAATATGAATGACTACATGATATTCAAATAGCTTCTGATGCATAAACAAAAAAGAGCAATCCCAAGGGTTCAGAGTAGATCCTGAGCATGTATTACAACCATAAAGAGAGTATGATAGTACGTCCCTGCTTCACACAACCAGCAGCTGCAGAATCCAACTAAACAGCTTGATGTGAAATATTTATTTATTTATTTATTTATTTTCATTATTTATTTATTTACTTTTTTGAGAAACAGTCTCTGTCACCCACGCTGGAGTACAGTGGCATGATCTTGGCTCACTGCCGCCTCCGCCTCCCGGGTTAAAGCAATTCTCCTGTCTCAGCCTCCGGAGTAGCTGGAATTACAGGCACACCACCATGCCCGGCTAATTTTTGTATTTTTGGTAGAGACGGGGTTTTGCCATCTTGGCTGGTCTCGAACTCCTGGTCTCAAGTGATCCACCCACTTGGGCCTCCCAAAGTGCTGGGATTACAGGCATGAGCCATCGTGTCTGGCTGCACTGTGAAATATTTAAACACAACAAATTTTCTACGAGTTCCAGTATTAGGCTAAGGGAAAGTAAGAGCCAGAGAAAAAGGTAAATTTCACAATAACAACCAGAGACTCAGTCAAAGTCAAAGGGACTTTTTCTTTATCAGGGTGGAAATATACCAGCCAATTCAAGAGGACCCAAGAGTGGAGCTGAATCATTAAAGGTAAATGCTACCTTCAAAAAACAAGTGCCAGTATCACCTGTTTCTCTTTTTACTAATCAACACACACACACACACACACACACACACACACACACACACACACACTCACACACCCCTGGTTGAATAGTACAAAATTGAGTAACTAGTTATTTGTGCCGAATGGCCAATCTGATCAATTATTATTCTGGAAACATAGTTTAAGTGAAATCAATCTAGTGGCTCTTCTAGTGGTGAGGAGAGGGGTCCAGGAATTAACATTGTATTTGAAGAGGTTTGGCTAACAGATATGATGTTTGAGGCCTAGCAGTGAGACTAAAAATTAAGATTATCATCTGCACCAAACGATGTCAATGTAGCTCTGCATATGTGTGGTATTGATGAAGACTGTGTAGGGTCACCCACACACCTCTGTCCAGGGTCACCCACACACCTCTGTCCAGAAAATGGCAGGGAAGCATTCAGCCTACAAGGATTTCTTTGGCACAGCTTTACCTCATGCTCTAGAAACTGCCTAGATTACAAGCAAAAAGCCCTAAAGCATTTCACTTATTTTTAGCATGTTGCTTTCATGTTTATATTCTTCAGCACCTGATTATACTGATAATAGCCTCAACACAGTTAGCTGACAAAAGAGTCATAGAGTAGAAAATTATAGTTTCTAACAAGCCATATATTATTCAATTTCTACCTCCTAATTTTCTCATTCAAACAACTAAACTTAAGAATAAACATGTCTATTATTTTATTAGAATCAGGAAATATAATGAATTGCCACTACTGAGTGAACTGACCAGGTACTATCAAAATGAAACATTAATCCCATAATTTTGCAACGTAATGTTTACCCATTTCAAAGGGGATCTTTGTAGCTTCTTCTCTGAGGAAAACACATGGATATTTGGCGTGCTTATGAGTTGTAGAAAGAGATGGTTTGTCATTGTTGGCAAGACTGAGGGTTGGAATAAACATTTTAACAAATTGCAATTGAATTCAACATATATAGAATTGTACCTTAGAGCATAAATATATTTTACACCAGAATCAGAAAATATAAGAATGTAGATGTGATCTTATTCATTTTATACTAATAAAGAAGATGAAGAAGAAGAATGAGGAATAAGAGGAAAAGGATGAAGTCAAGGAGGCTGGGGAAGAGAGAGAGGAAGAGCAACATATTAATCAGATGGTGTCACAGACTAAGCCAATTTGTTCAGGATTCCCTGCATCCATATCCTTAGATAGTTTCCACCACACTGACTCTGGGATTTGCCAGGTGATTTGCCTTAGCTAAAACATCATGACAAAAGCAGAGATTAAAAAGTGCTTGTGTGTTGGAGCTCTCCTTTTCTTCTTACTGGAAACCCTTATGCCACCTGGTGAAGAAGGCTAGGCTAGCTTTCTGGAGGATGAGAGGTGACGTGGAGAAAGGCTCCAGTCATCCCTGCTCTCCCTGCCATCATGTCAGAGCACCCAAACATGACAGGGAGGATTGAATCTCCAGATATCCTAAGCCATCCTGTCGCAGTCAAGCTGGTGCAGTCAGAAAAATCACCTGGCCAACCCCAGAATCTGGAGAAATAGATAATAAAACACTGCTTTATGCTAGTAAGTATTGCGGTGGTTTGTTTGTGCAAAAGCTAACAAATACAGAGGGGACCGGTCAGCATGGTGCATGAGAGATGTACTTCAGCAGCCTCTCTCCAGCCCTGCCCAGAGGGGGAGTTCTTGGGTCCATGTGTCATCTGAATGTTTCTTGGAGAAGGTGTAGCCTTAGTTGGAGGTGAGTATATCCGAATGTCATATCCTGGTGTCACTACAGTTTGAATTGCCCATTTAATTCTTTGCTCAGAATCCATGCTCACCAATTCAACTGCATTGGAGTTCAGCTCCTAGAAAGAAATCTACTAACATGGAGGGGATTTATTATTCTTTTTGTTTGTTTGTTTGAGACGGAGTCTTGCTCTGTCACCCAGGCTGGAGTGCAGTGGCACAATCTTGGCTCACTGCAAGCACCGCCTCCCAGGTTCACGCCATTCTCCTGCCTCAGCCTCTCCAAGTAGCTGAGACTACAGGCGCCCGCCACCACGCCCGGCTAATTTTTTGTATTTTTTTTAGTAGAGACGGGGTTTCACCGTGGTCTCGATCTCCTGACCTCATGATCCGCCCGCCTCGGCCTCCCAAAGTGCTGGGATTACAAGCGTGAGCCACCACGCCCAGCCCTTATTATTCTTATTAATATGAATATTTGACACTACAGGTTAATTCTTAGTGTAAGCAAAGCAACTAATATAATGTAACCGAATTTCTTATGAGCTTAGCTAGAGGGCTATGCTTTGAGAAATAAATCACCTGTCAGAGTTGTGGTGGCCAAGAGAATACAGACCAGCAACTGCAGATGTAATTGACCAAAGACTCCAGTTGCTGTGCTTTAAAATCCTATTGCTTCCAAGGCTATGCTACCCAAAAGCTTCTCTCAGCTGATAACCAAATGTAGTTAAATGCTAACACATATCCATTCCTAGCCACACAGGATTCCTCTAACTATGCTGAACTTACCTTATAACTTCATTGCACCAGGGCAATCCGTAAGGATCCCACCTCTCTTTCCTCGAGGTCAGACATTGTAGGGTGAAGGCTCTCCAGCCTTCCTTGGCTCCTTCTTTTTTTTGTCACAAGAAGATTTTCCTAATATAATTCTTACATGTTTAATCCCATTATTACATCTGCTTCTTGGAGGACCCAAACTAATATAAGGACTGCTGATAAAATCAAGTTCTTAAGATCATGAGGCTGAGAGCTTTGGTAAATCCATTTATGATAATGATAGTTGAGCCTATCCCATTAAACATACTTTATACTATATACGATTAAATTGGACTGCTTGTTACTCTTTTATTTTAAAGTGGTTAGAGAATGGTTAAACATGAAACTGATTACTGATGACCAAAAAGGGTAGTAATGAGTATTTTTAAGAAAATAAATTGTATGTTGCCCAATTTTTTCAATACTTTACTTAATAAGAAAATAACAAAGACTCATGAAGATGGGCAAACACAAACCATATTTTGAGCCAGAGATTGGAACAAATTGGCTGACACAGAGAAATTGTGGCAATAATGAAAAGACTAGTGTGGTCATGTGTGTAGTAGGGTATAAGAGAGAGAATATGGGCAATCACAGGCCATGTAAGAGTGCTCTAGTAGAAAATATATGTTATGAATGGGAAAGGTAGAAACTAATGAAGTTTCTAGGTGCAGAAATAGCTAGACGTATAATGACTCATTAGCCAGAGAAAAAGAGGAATGAAAAAAAAATTCGAAGGTGGAGAATTTATATTTGGTTCGAATAACCTTAAGTTTAAAATGTCAGAGAGACCTTCAGGCTTATCTTAGAAATTCAGATCTGGGTTAAAGGAGTACATCTGAGTGTCACCTACACATACTTGTGATAACTGAAGGATGAAGACTGTGTAAGAAAACAGTAACTTTATGTATGGAGACAGAACTTTTCTAATCATAATTTTAATGCAACTTTATATCATAGAAAATAGTTGATTTATCAATTGCAATATTTATATCATTAAATGTTAAATTACCCAGATTTTTAATAAATTCTGGTTTTCCTGATTAGACAATCAAAACATATGTGCCACATTATTTATAGCAATGAGGCACCTAAATGCTTAAAAAAATATATGGAACAAAACTTCTTTTTTTCTTTCTTTTTTTTTTTTTTTTTTTTGAGATGCAGTCTCACTCTATCTCCCAGGCTGGAGTGCAGTGGCATGATCTCGGCTCACTGCAACCTCTGCTGCCCGGGTTCAAGCGATTATCCTGCTTCAGCCTCCTGAGTATCTGGGATTATGGGTGCCCGCCACCACGCCTGGCTAATTTTTGTATTTTTAGTAGAGACGGGGTTCCACCATCTTGGCCAGGCTAGTCTTGAACTCCTGACCTCGTGATCCACCCGTCTCAGCCCCCCAAAGTGCTGGGAATACAGAAGTGAGCCACCGTGCCTGGTGGAAAACATTTTTTAAAACGTCCAAATCTAGGGATAGTTGAATTCTTAAATACTGTCTAGACAACATATTCTGTGCATTATAATTTTTCCTATTAAAATTTTTATTTTTAATTATTATGGGTATATAATATGTATATATATCTATAGAGTAAATGTGATGTTTTGATATAGGTATATGATTTGTAATAATCACATCAGGATAATTGGGGTATCTATCACCTCAAGCATTTGTCATTTCTTTGTGTTAGGAACATTCCAATTCCACTCTTTTAGTGATTTTAAATTATACAATAAATTATTGTTGACTATATTCACTTCATTGTGCTACCAAATACTAGATCTTACTCATTCTATCTAACTATACTTTTGCACCCATTAACCATCTCAACTTTCCCCCCTCCTTCCCACTATTCTTCCTGGTCTCTGGTAACCATCATTCTACTCTATCTCCGTGAGTTCAATTGTTTTAATTTTTAGCTCTCACATACGAATGAGGACATGTAAAATTTGTATTTCTGTGCCAGGCTTATTTTGCTTAACCTGATGACGGGTTCCATCTACACTGTTGCAAATGACAGGATTTTATTCTTTTTATGGCAGAATAATATTCCATCCTGTATACCAACCACATTTTCTTTTTTCATTCATCCATTGATGGATGCTTAGGCTGATTCCAAACATTGGCTATTGAGAAGGGTGCTGCGATAAACACGGGCATGCAGATATCTCTTTGATATACCGGTTTGCTTTTTTGTTTTCTTTTGGATATACATACCTAACAGTGGAACTGCTAGATCATATGGTAGTTCTATTTTTAGTGTTTCAAGGACCCTCCATACTGTTCTCCATAGTGCTGGTACAAATTTACATTGCTACCCAACAGTGTATGAGGGTTTCCCTTTCTCCAATTCCCTGCCAGCATTGCTTGTCTTTTGGAGAAAAGCCATTTTGACTGGGGTGAGTTGATATCTCATTGTAGTTTTGATTTGCATTTCTCCGATGATTAATAATGTTGAGCATTTTTTTCACATACCTGTTGGCAATTTGTATGTCTTCTATTGAAAAATGTTTATTCAGATCTTTTGACCATTTTAAACTCAGATTATCTGCTTTTTTCCTGTTGAGTTGTTTGAGCTCCTTATATATTCTGGTTATTAGTCCCTTGTCAGATAGCTAATTTGCAAATATTTTCTTCCATTCTGTGTATTGTCTCTTCACTTTGTTGATTGTTTCATTTGCTGTGCAGAAGCCTTTTAGCTTACTGTGATCTCATTTATCCATTTTTGTTTTAGTTGCCTGTGCTTTTTGAAGTATTACTCAAGAAATCTTTCCCCAAACCAATGTCATAGACAGTTTCCTCAATGTTTTCTTTTAGTAGTTTCATAGTTTGAGGTCTTATATTTAAGTCTTCTATTTTGATTTTATTTTTGTATATTGTTAGAGATAGGAGTCCAGATTCATTCTTCCTTATATGGTTATCCAGTTTTCCCAGCAACATTTATTAAAGAGACTGTCTTTTCCCTAATGTATGTTCTTGGTACCTTTGTCCAAAATGAGTTCTTGTGCATTGTTTTTATAACATATATAATTTTCTAAACCCTCAAAGTTTTATATTATAGTGCTTTTTTCCAGTCCTTTCTTAAGCATTAAGTCTAACTTTGAATTAATCTTCATTCATTAGTATATGAGTCTAGCTGAAACTAGAACATCCTGTTGATGTTTATTTCTTGCATGTGTTGCTGATGCTTCAGTTACATAAAACTTTAAAGATTTGAGTAAACAAATTATTCCAAGTTTAGCTTGGAATCATTATCATCAGAAATGTACTACATATTAGTTCACTTGAGTAGTATTGAGTTCTAAGATTTGGGAGTCATACAACACATATGAATGAGTGGTTATAGTTTTATAGCATTTATAAATTTTATGCTCAACTTGCTAACATAGATAATCATTAAAAAATAAAAACATGAGTTCATAAATGGTAATGAGATAATTTATACTTACATAATATTATTTTAGTATTGCTTTATTACTTTAGTATTAAAACACCCTGGAGAGATAAACAGTTAGAGATAGACAAATATTTACCTAAGTATGTGAATAAGGACAAAACAGACAAAGGAAGGTAAAGTTATGGCAATTTAGAATGAATGGAAAAATTAATTTTTAGAGGAAAATTTAATTTCCATTCATTAAAAATCAATATATAGGCCAGGTGTGGTGGCTCACACCTGTAATCCCAGCACTTTGGGAGGCCAAGGCGGGAGATCGAGACCAGCCTAGCTAACACGGTGAAACTCCGTCTCTACTAAATATACAAAAAATTAGCCAGGCATGGTGGTGAGCGCCTGTAGTTCCAGCTACTTGGGAGGCTGAGGCAGGAGAATGGTGTGAACCCGGCAGGCAGAGCTTGCAGTGAGCCGAGATTGCACCACTGAAGTCCGGCCTGGGCAAAAGAGCGAGACTCCGTCTAAAAAAAAGAAAAAAAAAATCAATACATAATAAAAGAAAAATTGACATATGTATTTCATTTTTCCGGAAAACTAGAATAGTACAAAATTTAAATAATCTCTAGGCATAGCCATATTATGAAGATAATGCTCCACTTGTCAAAAAAATGTAAGTTATATCTAGGGATAAACCTTAATGGTATGTTAGATAGAATTACAAATTACAGGTATTCCACACTTCAAATAGTAAAGAATGCTTTACTGTTTTGGCATATACCTGCAGTAAATAAACTATCCACACTCAAAGAAAATTCCTCTTGCAAGATGAATTATAAAATAGCTTTAAAAATGATGATTAGTTTAATCTATGGCTTTGATTTCAGACAGAAAGACTAAAATTAGAGTGAACCTTTAAAGAATCTACTGGGGCTTAAATAGCACATGCATATCATACATAGATTTTTTTTTTTTTTTTTTTTTTTGAGATGGGGTCTCTCTGTTGCCCAGGCTGGAGTGCAGGAGCATGATCTCAGCTCACTACAAACTCCACCTCCTAGGCTCGAGATTCTCCCACCCTGGTCTCCTGAGTAGCTGGGACCACAGGTGCAGGCCACCATGTCCAGCTAATTTTTTGCATTTTTGGTACAGACAGGGTTTTGCCATGTTGCCCAGGCTGGTCTCGCACTCCTGAGCTCAAGTGATCCGCCCTCCTCAGCCTCCCAAAATGCTGGGATTACAGGTATGAGCCACCATGCCTGGCCTCATAGATATTTTTTATAGTTGATCTGAATTTTAAATTTATTTTCCTATAATGTCCAAATAATTTGCTTTTTTGCTACCAAAATAAATTTTAAAACCTTGTTATTTGAAGTAATAGCAAAGATATTCACAATAATTTTACATGTTCCTTTCGTCCAAGGTAAGGCCAATTCCCCCTATGAAATAATTTCCATGAAATTAATGAGTGCTCCTTTTTGCCTCTCTGACAAGGCCCTCCCACCGTGACACCATATGGTGTAAACAGTATACACAAAAGCTCAGAGCAGACAGATGTTTGGATGTTCCCAGAAAGGACTTATGCTCATAGTCTGCATATTTAATGTATATGCATAATTTCCCAGGTACGTACACTCATGTCCATCTGTTATGATGGCATTTTGCCCGAATACAAATTGGGAAGATTATTTCACTTGCATATGGATGCCAGGTAACGACAGGTGTAGACAGGCTACCTGGTGGTGCAGTGAGGGACCATTTTCCTGCCAAATTCCTTCTTCTGAGGATACAATGGACGCTGGTGCTGCACATTTAAAACTGTGTTTATAGCCACTGGTAACATGTGAACATATACTCAGCTCTGGCAATGCCAAGACTTTCAGAACTCATCGGAAATGATATGTAGAGAAATTATATGTAGTCTTTAGCCTTTCTGGGCCATGACAAAGAGAACTGGACTTTTCTCAGCTCCTACAAACAGATTATGGCACTAATCTGTAGTAAAGAAGGTGTGGGAAGTGTTGGGTCCTGCCCAATATTAGACTTGCAACTAAGTTGGAATGGGTAGGGAGCTATTTCAGAAAACAACTAGCGCTATGGTGGATGTTATTTAGCAAAACAGAACATGCTATTAGATAACATCTCTTAGCCAACACAGGATGAGTTTTAATCAGCCCAGGCTCGGAACCAGAAAAAATGCATTATCAAAATGTAGTCAAAGAGCAGTCAATTAAGATTTATTAAGCACCTGCTTGGTGCATGGCTCTGCATAGGTTTTGTATAAAGGCTTTATAAAACTTACTCATCAAGGAAGATTGGATATCACAAAGTCAAAATGTTGTGGGCTTTGTATCTTAAACAGTGAGTGATTGTAAATGTCTGTACCTAAACAATGTTTTATCTTATTTTCCCATTACTAAGGTCATATTGCCCATTACTCATCATCACAGCATAAGATAATATCAATACAGATAGTATGTAGACATTTTGCAGGAAGACTGGAAAGGCTTATTTTCTATCTTGTTTTATTTGACTTTATTTAACTTTGGCCACACAAGGTTTTAAGGCCTCAGACCTCGTGAATGAGCAACAAAAAACTTATGTATTTGGTGTTATGCTTTTATCCATCCTACCCTAGAAAATAAATCACTCTTCAGGTTAAACTCAGGATAGTAGATAAATGTTTAGATAATATTAAATGACAGATTTGACTTGTGATTCTAAAAGTAACAAGTTCCATTTGTCTAGGTAAAGTCAAAACAACTACTTTTTTCAACAAATTTTCTTGGCAAATTATTGCACACATGATATACGAGCTTTATTTCATTTAAAGTCAAAGTAGGCGTTGATTTAATACTTCAGCAAGTTATTCACCTTTATTTAAAAGTATATAAAATGAACTCTTGGTTAACACAGAATTGACAGTTCTCAGTATGATCTCTTGGGCCCAAATTCTTAACCAAGAAACTATAATGATAAAGAAACACTGAGAGAAAAGTGTACACATTCTATGCATGAAAGAGGTTGACAGGATATAGGTCCTGTGGGTGACATTTTACCAATAACCCTGGAATTCTAGGCCTTCCTCTGGACATGGAAAATTTATATATTCAAGACAGCGGTGCATTTAACCTGTTAGATGTTTTTAGGTTCCTGAAGGAGTTTTGCTAAATAAATCATCCTTTTATGTAGTCAGTGCATTTCTGAGGAGCAAATAAGTAGCAGCCACTAATGTAGGTTCTGGGGAGACAGTGGAGGAAAGTTCTGATCCAGGGGAGTTAAAATGCATGTATACAGATGACTAGATCCCTACACTTGTTCATGTAATGCAATGGTAAACAACAATTAAAGAAACATTTCGATAAAGTAGTAGGCAAGGATCGAAGCCTTCTTTAATACTCTCTGAATCATTGTATGCTCAATTCAACTTTGATCCTTTTTGTTGGTTTAAAATATTTAATTTATTTACAATATTATACCAATTATTTAGTGGCTGCCTCTTTTTGTTTTATTTTTAAAACGTTAAATTCTACATTTTTGTTTTAGAAAGAAGGACATTTGCTATATCTCCTCATGAGAAAATCCCTCATAGAAGTTCTCCTATATTTTTCCCCAAATGAAAATGCTGTGATTATTCCTTCTAGCTGTATTTTTGACAGGCTACTCTGTCATAGTAACTTTCTTGAAGCTCTTTGTAAAGAGTATACAATATTGCCATGCATGCCTCTTCACAAAAAGTTATCCTTTTATTTGGCTTGCAGTTTCTAGCTCCCCCCAAATTCAATCTTTAAAAAAAAAACACCCTGCATACTATTCATACTATTCTTTCTGAATATTTAATCATATTAGAATAGGATAGTCCTTAAAAACAATTGTTGTGCCACTTTTTCTAACCAGCATAAAGCAACAACAATTGTCAGATGGGGAAAGCGAATCTAACACAGAAAGTGAGCAAAGCCAAGCAAGAGGGAGAGAGAGCAGGCTCAAGGGTTAAGAATATTAAGTGAAGCATTCTAGCTGATAAATACTTATAAAATAAAGGAGAAAATGATGAAAAACTTTATTTCTATTGTCAGTAAGTGAAGAAATGAACTTGTAAAATGTAATACAGTACAATACAGTGAAAAAGTATTTGGAAAAAAATACATCAAAAAGATGTGTCAAAATATGATGTCAAAGTTCCACCCAAAAAAGATAAATTAGAATTACAAAATGAAAAGAACACAGATTTATATTTAGAAGACCTAGGTATATGTCATTTATTCTTTTCCTTGCTTCCATTGGTTCTGCCTCAGTAGGAAACATCTGTTGAATTGTTCAGCTGGGCCTTCTTGTCCTCAATTACCTGAGTCCTTTCAATGGCTGCAAATTGTATTTGCCTGTCTTTGAGGTGAATTCACTCAGCTTCCAAATGTGCCTTGTGTTCAAGCCTTTCTAGCAGGGGCAAATCTAAATAAGGAAGACCTGAGTTCTTTGCTCTAGTGGGCCCATGACAGAGCAACTGGTACAACTAGGTTCTCCTCTGAAGGGTGACGTGACATCTCTCTGCTCTCAGGCTTTCCCCAAGATCTGCTAACTCCACAGCCCTTCTATATAGCTCTCTGCAAGAGCACTACCATCAGCTGAATCAGGCAGCCCATTTTCTGTCCTCTGCAAAATAGACATACACAGCAAGTGGTCAGAATCAATCCTATGCTGTATGTTACAGAAAGGATTTACTGCAAAGAAGTCACGAGATATTCTTAGCAATCATGGGAATGATTGTTGTTTTCTAAGGCTCCTTTCGGTTCTTGGATCTCTTCCGTCTCCAACGCCGTATCTCAAAGAGCAACCACAACGCCTGCTCTCTTGGAATCACTCTCAATATGAGGTACTTTAAGACCATTAAGCCACACTGCTAAGCTGCTTGTGTCTATCAAGTGCCTTCATCATAGACATGGGAGAAGACCATGGTATCAAGAGTCAGAATGCAAGCCATAATTTTTCCCCAACCCCTTTCCTTATTCATTTTTAAAATTCATTCTTCCAACTCTGATTAGAAGAAGGTAACCATTTAATTGTATAAGGCCAATTATATGCTCTATGATTAATGTACACTTTGATTCTTTTTCATCCAATAAGGGAAATGATAGGATCTCAAGAAGTGGAGATCAGCTAAAGGAAATTCAGTTTCAAGCAATATCTGGATACTACCCACAATGCTCCTGTCCTTTGCCTGAGGTGGGATTTTTATATTGTTCTAAGATGTGGAGTACTGGAATAAGCTCATACTGCTCAGCACTGGGGGCAGAAAACTGGGTTTCTGTTGAACTTGTGCAAACATAACCAGGCATGCATTCCAAAGGGCAGGAAGGGAGCATTTGGGATTCCTTTATTGCCTTCCTCAGTGAAGAAATATATTATTATTCAATATATGAATATTATATATAGTAAATAAAACAAATATGCTTGCTTATTTACATATATGTTCTAGGTGATAAAAATACAGTAAAAAAGCCCTCATTGAGCTTACATTCTAATGTGGGGAAAGACTGAAAAAAAAGGAATAAGTGATCTTAGTTCAGAGAGTAATAATGTGAAAAAAGAAACACAGCAACACGATTGAGAGACTGGGGAAGCTGGTTTAGATGGGAAGTCAGCAGTGCCCTACTCAAAGAGGTAATATATGAACTGAGACCCAAATGCAAAGGAGTCTGTCATGTATGGATCTGGTTCACTAGTCTTCCAGGTAAATGGCATGCAAAGGCCAGGAAGGAGCTGAGCATCTTTAAGGAACAGGGAGAATGCCAGTGCATATGTATCAAAGATTTAGTGAGCAAGGGTGTAAATGATATTAGGTCAGACAAGTAGGTAGGCTCTGTATCATGGTGGTGCTGCTTGACTTTATTGTAAGTATAACAGAAGGCCTAAGGAATATTTAAGATGGACAGTGAAATAACCAGTTTTTATCTCCAAGAGAGTATTCTACCTGCCATGAGGCAAATGGATTAAAGTAGGACTAGACTGGAAACAAGGAGAGAGGGGCTAAGACACCATCGTAAGCAGTACATGCATTAGGCACTGCAGTCATCTTTACCAGTACTGTTATAAGTGGTGGAGAGAAACAGCCATTAGATCATTGCTGATGGATTAGATATGGCAAATAATGAAAAAAAATGAACTTAAAGCTGTCTTCCAAATTTTTGGTTTGTGCAACTGATTGAATTGTAGTGCCATCACTGAGATGGAAAAGTTACTGAATGTGGGCTTCCCTCTTCTCTATCTCTAATTTTAAATAGGGAAGCAAATCATTCTTAGCAAACTATCGCAAGGACAAAAAACCAAACACCACATGCTCTAACTCATAGGTGGGAAATGAACAATGAGAACACATGGACACAGGAAGGGGAACATCACACTTCAGGGACTGTTGTGGGGTCAGGGGAGGGGGGAGGGACAGCATTAGGAGATATACCTGATGTAAATGACGAGTTCATGGGTGTAGCACACCAACATGGCACATGTATAAATATGTAACAAACCTGCATGTTGTGCACATGTACCCTAAAACTTAAAGTATAATAATAATAATTTTAAAAAGCATTTCTAAACAAAGAGACTTTTTAAATTGGGAATATTTCAGTGTGATGTGATTTCTGTCTTCTGTAGATAGCTTGTCTTCTGAGTACACTGGAAAATCATGAATAATCTTGCTTAGGAAAAAATTAAAAAAACAAAATACATAGTCTGTTAATCATAAAAAGGAAATAAATATGTTTACATGAAGACATCCAATGATCAAAAATAGAGTTGAGAACTTGTCAGTTAAGAGATGTAAAAGAGCGATCCAGGTAGATGTCCATGTGTGAAGTCAGGAAGCCATGACAGAAAAGTAATGGAGTTAGAAGATAGTTGTGACAATAGTCACAATAATAATAATCCAATCCAAAATAATAACCCAGTTTTCCTAAGCATTATGTCAGGATTGGACAGTAGAAGGGTGTGTAGATGGAAGCCAGGCTGGAAGATTGGAGCCTTGTGTTCTTAAGGTAATGAGTCCTCACAAGAAGGCATATCACCACAATGGCCTTTGGAAGGATCACTCTTGGGAACATGGATGAGGAACTGGAGTTAGAGGGATGTCAAACAGTTCTACAGAAACCCAATTACTACAGAAGACTCTTATAACAATCCAGACAAAAGGCAATGGAAGTTGGAATGAGAGCAGAATTCAAGTTTTGCTATTAACTAGTTTTGTCCCTGTGAACAAGTCATATCTGCCCTCATTTCTGTATGTGGAAAATAGGAAGGTGGTCATAATGACTCAACTAAGTATTTCTCAAGGTGTCTCCATAAGATCTTCTCATGAAGGAGCTTTTTGTGATAGTAAGAGGAAGGCAGGCTACTGAATTTTTATTGTCCTACAGTAGAATGAAAATACAAATGATTAGGGTGCTGTGTACACCTGGAAATGTGGCCGAATGCCTATTTATATAATAATTTATTCATAAAACTCCTACTCAAATAACAATTTGCTTTCCATGCCATCTCATTTTATGCATTTCTTTGCTACAAAGTCAATGAGGGAAACAGAAAAGAATGTTTTTAAAAACCAGATTTAAAAATACTATCAACAAACCCTCTCGAGGAGAAAGAGAATGTTATAAAAAGAGTTTTATGTTTTGGTTTGTTGTATCAGCTTTAATGTCGATATAGACTATGAATCGAGATTGAAGTCTTAAGACTTTAGTGGTAGCAAAGGGCTTTTGTGGTATTAAACACCTCAATTTTACTCAGGCATTTAGCAAACCACGAAAGCCATTAATTGGCTGTCTTCTGCACTGTCGTGGATATTGCTTCCAAAGCATCAGTTAAGTACAGAGCAGATCTGTAATCTCTTGCCTTTCTCACCATACAGATAATTTATACATTAAATATGCATACCCCGATTCTTATTTTGTAATGGTCAAAAACATTTTCCAAGAGATTTGATTTCCATAGGTTTCTGAAACACTTAATTCTAAACTTAATTCTCCAGATACCTGCAAATCAGCCATCTGAGGCTTAGAATTCAGCTTGAGATTTTCATATGGCCTTGCTCTGAAAAGCTAAAAGATATTTGTAAAATGTTGTTGGTCTACAGACCTGTATTGTTTTAAGTTATTGAACTTTATACAGGCAAAGTTGTACATGTAAAGACAGAGAATTCTATTTTCAAAAAATTACTCTTGCTATTCCTTTAAATTATTTGCAACACAACTGGAGTTTTGGGACTCCACCCACACTTTCCAGATATCTCAACCTTTGTTTTATCCATATTTAGAATGTAACTGTGGCATATTTATATATATATATATATGTCAATATTTGAAAAATTTTCAAGTTCTGCCTCAGTATTACAAAGGAACTTTTATGTTTATCATTGCTATCAATGCAAACACTGACTTAGTTTAAAAAAGTGAAAAATGATAAAGGATAAATTTTTAAATGTATCTAGATTTCAAGAGAATGAGAAGACAAGCCATAGACTTGGAAAAATATATTTGCAATAGACATATCTGATCAAGGACTGTCATCCCAAATATACAAAAAGCTCATTACAAATCAACAAGAAGAAAACAAACAACTTAAAAATGAGCAGATCTAAACATACACTTCATCAAAGATGTACAGATGCACAGAACTTAGTGAGCAAGGGTGAAAGTGGTATTAGGTCAGACAAGTAGGTCAGACAAGTAAGTGTATGAAGAGATGCTCAAAATCATATGTCATTAGGGAATTTCAAATTAAAACAATGAGATACCACTATGTACTTATTAGAATTTGGAAAATCCAGAACACTGACACCACCAAATGCTGGTGAGGATGTGGAACAACAGGAACTCTCTCTTTTTTTTTTTTTTTTTTGCTGGTGGGGATTCAAAATGATATCGAAACTTAGAACCACAGTTTGACAGTTTCTTAGAGAACTAAACATACTCTTACCATATGATCCAGCAATTGTGCTCCTTGTTATCTATCCAAATGAGTTGAAAACTTACATGTGCACAGTAACCTGCACACAAATGTTTATAGGCAGCTTGATTCATAATTGTCAAAACTTGGAAGCAACCAAGATGTCCTTCAGTAGGTGAATGGATAAGTAAACTGTGGTGCATCTAGAAAATGAAATGTAATTCAGCAATAAAAATAAATGAGTTTGCATGAAGCCACGGAAAGAAATGGAAAAAGCTTAAATGTATATTATCAAGTGAAAGAATTCCATCTGAAAGGTTACGTACTATATGATTCAAAACATATGACATTCTAGAAAAAGCAAAATTATGGAGACAATAATGCATCAGTGATTGACAGGGGTTAGGGGAAGGATGGAATGAATAGGTGGAGCACAGAAAATTTCAGGTAATGAAACTATTCTATATGATACTATAATTGCGGATAGATGTCACGCCTTTGCCCAAACCCAAAGAATGTACAACATTCACAGTAAGCCCTGATGTAAACTATGAACTTTGAGTGACAATGATGTGTCAATGTATTTCACTGATTGTAACAACTATACCACTGTGGTGCAGGTTGTTGATGGTAGGGAAGACTGAGGGAAAAGGGGTATGTAAGAAATCTCTTTACCTTCCTGTCAATTTTGCTGTGAGTGTGAAACTACTCTAAAAATAAAAGATCAATTAATTTGTTTTGATTGATAAGAATATGATTTCAATAGCATGTTGTTATGAAATATAGACCATTTCATCAAGTTGAAACAGCCTATTCAAGATTTAAAAAGTCATATTGCTAAATAAGTACTTTTTTCCTCTTCTTTAGGGATAGGAGGATGCTGAAGCCTCCTCTATATTCATTTCTGATCTCCAAGGAGCCCTAAGTGCATCTAAACAGACCAAATTCATCTTTATGGTGCCCTGGCAAATGATGAAGTATTGGAGGATTATTACCCCATTTATGGACTCAGAGGATAAATGATAAATGTGAGTCAAATCACAAGCAGAGATTATGTGGTAGAAAACACTCTCAATGCCTTGCATTTCTCATCTTTATACCATTTAAGTTATTCCTTTTTTTATTTTCTTCTTGTTCTGACATTTTGCCAGCTGAGACCTATTCAAAATGAAGAATGCCGAAATCAATAGCTCATAGATGCTTAAATCAGAGTTCTAAGTCCGTTACTCTGCATACATTATAAGGGACTATGCTATTGGCTGAATTATGTCCCCCTCCCAAATTCAAATGTTAAAGCCCTAACCACTCATATGATATTATTTGCAGGTGGTGCCTTTGGGAGGAAACTAGGTTTGGATGTTGTTAGGAAGGGGACCCTCATAATGGGATTATTGCCGTTATAAGGAGATACACCAAAACATACTCTCTCTTTCCCTCTCTCTCTCTCCACCATGTAAACTCACAGTGAAAAGGTGGCCATCTGCAAGCTAGGAAGAGATCCCTCACCAGAACCCAACTATCTTGGACCTCCAACCTTCAGAACTGTGTGTTGTTTAAGCCACCCAGTCTATAGTGTTCTGTTAGGGCAGCTTAAGCTAAGACAGGCTGTATGGGTGCTATTCTGAATCAATGTGCTCTTTCTGAGAAAAGAAGAGATAATCAAAGAACATAACATTGCCTTTGCTGTGAAACTGGTATTATTGCTGCTACTGTTGGTGCTGGTGGTGGTGTATGTGTGTGTTTGACGTGCATGTAAAATGTGTGCATTTTAGCTGTCTAGTGAATTGAGACTAAGTAAGCAAATTACATAGATAAATTAGATAGGCTACCTTTTAGGCCTGAACACAGGAATTCTGTGCTCTAGTTTAGAGTCCATGTGGCATTACAGAAATCAGCTTTCTTTTCTCTACAACCTTTTTTTAAAATTTCTAAATAGAATTCAATAAAACTTGACCCCACTTCTGGAGATTTGAAGACAATTCAACTATATGGCGAGCGTCTAGGTAACCACATACCATCCTCACACCTGTTCATTTACATTTATGTGTGTCTATTTGGAACACATTTATGGGAACAAGACTGTATGAAATTAGAAAGGAAATAAAAACTGAGGGCAAGGATTAGACGAATAGATATGTCAAATACACAGCAGAATGGGTTTATATAAAATACGGGATTGAGTAAAATTTTTTAAAGAAATACAAAAGGAAGACCTCTGAAGAATCCAAAAAAGGGTTAGCAAAGCAGTAGAAATGTGGCTAGGGGCATGAGAAAAATGGGGTTGAGTAGCTCACATTATAGCAAAATGGGCAATAAATGACAGCATAGTCATTGGTAGGCACATTGGAAATCGACTGTGCAGAGCTTGATGAGGACTAAATTCTACAGTGTGATTAGATAAAACTGTAATGTCACAATCATTTTTGTAAACCAGCTAGCCCAGAAGACCATTTTTTTTCTCAATTCTGATGTATTGACTACTTTTTTGTATAACTTCTATTTGTAGAAACATGACTACAACATGATCTTTCATTTAGTGTTTTCCTTCTAACAGGTATTATTTTGTTTAATTTCTTCATTTTAAATTATTTCTGGCCATGTTCACTGTGATGTAAAATCTTAAAAAACCTGAAGAACAACAACAACAAAAAAACCCACCAAACCATCACACCTTTCAAATTTTGAAAACCATTGGTTGGCATACATAAGCAATAGTAAAAGAAGATCTGCTGTGTCTTTTTGGGAAGATGTAATATCTACTATTCTACACATAGTACTCTTAACACTAAATGTTTCACAGGCACATGGGGTAAAATATCACTTTAGTACTCTTTTTTCCTCTTTTATGATTCTACGAATGGTTTGAGAAAATCTATTTTTATGGATTTTGAGATGGAACCAAAATCAATTTTTATTAAAAAAGATACATGACCCCAAGAGCTTAAAGTAGAAAAAACACATGATTATAGCATTACTATACAGTGGTAAAATTTATGTTGCTTAATTTCATGATAAAATTTATTTGTGTCATGCCAATTTTCAGAAATTAAATTTTAAAACTGTGAGCTAAAATTATGTACATTAGATTCTGGAGAGGTTGTTTCATGCAGCAATTATGACTATCACTGTGTGGCCCCATTGCCTGGGTGAGAGACATTGACATTTTGTGGCTTAGTGTGAAATGCTAGTCATTCTGGGGCCTAAATTTACATATCATAAAATAGATCAATAATAGTAATAAGCAATATAATATGGATGTTAGAAGGATTAAACATGTAAATTGCTCAAAATGGTATCTAGCACATATTGAGCACCTGATAAATGTTAGCTCTTATGCTCCCCAGGGAGATTATAGACTTGCCTACTCTCCTATACCACCTATTTGAAACAATAAGGTAAGTCTGTTACATCTACCTTACCTTATTTCTTTAAAGAATTTTAGTTAAAAAATAAATCAGGAAGTGCTAAGTATATGTGAATGCATTGTTTAAGTTGTAGAGAATCTTTGGACTACAACAAATTATGAAATGTAAAAACTGATTTTTGGCTATTTATCCCTGGAAGATTAAGGCCTAGGGTGAGAACATTTTTACAGGCAAATAGTTGAGTCAGAAGCTATTCTTGACTGAGTAGTTGGAAAGGATTCAGTCCTAAAAAAGTGCAGTCAGAGTACATTTAGACATAGTGATTTTAGTATCACTGGTATGAAATGAAGGCCTAAGGAAGACCAATAAAACAAAATACTGACTCAAGTGAAGATTTTGTAGAAATATAGATGGAAAGAGAGCAAAGTAAAACACTTATAATAAATGAGGAGACTCAAGCAAGTCCCTCCATAGAGGCAAAAATTAATAAAATGGCAACGTAAGTGAAAATAGCTATTCAGGGAAAGGAGGCAGGTGGATTACATATTTCAAAATCAGTTTAAATGAAGAAGAAAACTAAAAGGTAAAGAAAAGTTTGAAAGAACAGAAATGCTCAAGACAAAACTTTTAAATTCAATTCACTTAGGAGGGATGTATCAACAAAGATAATGTAAATTATGAATTCATTAGTGAAAACTAGTAATCTCATCTTAAATTGCATGGTAATATCCTTGGGCAATGAGCCATACAAGTCAAAGATACAAGACATGTCAAAACATTTTAAATGCTCCTGTCATTTCCACTGCCTTGTTTTCAGAATAAGTGCTAAATTGTACCAATCAGCAAGTGTTCTTATATTATTCATCTATTGGGTAATTTCTCTTGCTATTCTAGATGAACAGGATATTATATTAACTCCCAAGTTTCATCATGCACACATTAAAGCAGCCCTCTTTATTGATATTTTTTCAATATGTGGGTGAATATTTTAGCAAATTATATTGGACTCTGGTTGGCAACTTTCCTGGAATTTTTAAATTGTTATTACATTTTTTAAAAAAATTGTGAAAGCAATACCTGCTCAGTATAGGAAGTAATGTGAATCAAATATAAATTCTTTTAGAAGTTAATATTATCTTTTCATGACACATCTCCAACACACTCTTTTACTGAACAATACCTCATGAGCATTGCTCCAAGCCAACGAGACAGAACTCATGCTTTTTAGTAGCTAATTAGTTTTCCACAGCATACCTGTAGTTCACTAATACATTCGATTATTTATTTATGGATGGTTTAGAGTTTTCCACCGTTTTGCCACTATAATTCTATGATTATCATTCTATTACATGGTTCCTTTATATCCTGAGATTAGATTCTCTAAAAAGGAATTATTGTGTTGAATGATGTGTTACTACTTTTAAATTTTAATGCACATTGCCAGACTTTCCATAATGATCATATTATATGACTATCAACAGAATATTAAGGTGCTTCTCTCTTCAAACATTAAGATGCTTTCTTTAGAATGGCAAGCCATTATTTTTTTCTTTGACATCCATATAGTTAAAAAATTATATCTCACAGTAAATATCATTTTATACGTATTAGCCATTTGGATTTTCTCCTTTTTGAATTGCTTATCTATACTGAAATATTTGTAATTTCTAAAAATCTATTTGTAGAGACTTATGCTTCCAGTCAAGATGGAGTAACTTGGACCACATTTATCTTCCCCTCTGAGTCAAGCAAAAAAGTGGGCAAAATATATTTTAAAAAAATTTCAAAGCAATGGACATCAGGCAACTAAGGCTAGTGAGCCCTGAAGTATGGAGAACAACTGTGGTAAGCCCTATGTCTTACTTCCTTGAAAAATTCTCCAAATTATGGCACAGAGAGGAATAATCTAGGCAGAGTCCAGCAGACTCCCTGAGTGGTAGAGACACTGTTGACAGTCAAGGGAGACCAGGGTGATTAGACTTCCAGAAGGAACAACAAAGAGCTGCAAAAACAGACAACACTGGAGATCTGAAGAGGATCTTTTTTGGAGTATTCAACAATTCAGTGCCTGTGTAGGAGGAAACTATCTAGGGCCAGGAAGAGAACCACCAGAAAAGACTAGAAGGAACAGTTCACTGCACTCACAGGGAACCAGGAGTGGAGGAGGACCAACTAGACTAGAAATGCCATAATTCACATGAATATCAGGTAGGCTGCTCAGAAAGATCTTGCATCAGTGATAGGGAATAATTATCTCTATGAGGGTGAATAATTATCTCTATATTAAACAGCTCTTCAGTCTTGCCTTTAAAAAGTTGTGAAAGCAAGACCCAATAGAGTCCAACGATTTACAAGTAACTTAATGGCATTCCAGAATAAAGTTTGAGAATATTTATAGAAATAAATATGTTGAGCACTTAATATGGCAAGATGCACAAGTTGGTAATCAATTTAGAATCACCAGGCATGCAAAGAAGCAGTAAAATATGATACATAATGAGGATAAAAATCAGCACATGGAAATTGACCCAGAATTGATACAAATGCTAAAAATAGCTGTCAAAGACATTAAAACAGTTATGATAAAATGTATTTCACATAATGAAACCGTTAAGTAGACATTGATGAAAAACAGTCTAAATTGAATTTCTGAAGATAAAAGCCATAAGGTTGAGATAAAAAATAAACTAGGTGAGATTATGACAGTTTAGACACTGCAGAAAAGATTAATAAATGTAAAGACATAGCAACAGAAACTATCCAAAATGAACACTAGAGATAAATAAGAGTTACTAAAAAAAAAAAAAAAGAGAGAAGACACAAACTACTAGCATAAGAAATGTGAGAGGTAATATCACCGCAGATTATGCAGATATTAAAAGTATAGTAATGGACTATTATAACCATGCCAATAAATTCAACAATTTAAAGGAATTAGAAAAATTTTTGTAAGGCAAAAACTTCCAAAGTGCACTTAAGAAGATATATGTAGTGGATACTTCAAATAATACTTTGTCTATTAAAGATATGTAAGGCCAGATGGGCTTTATCCCAGGAATGCAAGATTGGTTTAATATTTAAAAATCAATCAGTGAAATTTATCATAATGACAAATTAAAAATGAAAAACCATAGAATAATCTCAATAGATGTGGGAAAAACATTTAACAAAATCCAATATTATCATTCCTGACCACAAAAACTCAGCTAAACAGAAGTACAAGAGATCTTGCTCAATTCAATAACAATCATTATGAAAAACCAACAAATATCATAGCAGTGCGGAAGACTGAATCATTCCTCTGAGATTAGGGAAATGGCAAGACTGCTCTCACCACTTCTAGTCAACATTGCACTGGAGGTTCTGGCTAATTGAACAAGACAAGAAAAGGATAAAAGGCATTCAAATTAGAAGGAAGTTAAACTGCATTGGGATATGACATTGGTTTATGTAAATCATCTAATGGAATCTTTTAAAAAGTAAATAGAAGCCATTACTAAATAAATTCATCAATGAAAAATAATACAAAATACAGAAAAAATTGTATTTTATTTACTAGCAATGAACAATTAGGAATTGAAATTACAAAATCGTACCCTTTATAATAAAAAATTACATAAATTAGCTATAATCTGGCAACAACATTACAGACTTCTACACTGAAAATTAGAAAATCTTGCTGAGAAAACCTTGCTGAGAAAAATTCAAGAAGACTAAATAAAAAGAGACGTACACTATGTTCATGGGATGAAGGAAAGATTCAATACTGATAAGTTATCAATTCTCCTGAAATTGATTTACCCATTTAATTCAACCTAATCTATGGTGCCTTCCTGCAACAGTAAGTGGGCCATGGTGATAGCTAGGAGGAAGATTTTTTTTTACCAAGGGCCGTAGAAAATTTTACGGGGGATGGCGAGATTCATTATTTTGACGGTAGTGACTGTTTCACAGATGCATACATCAAAACATTAAATTATCTCTTTTAAAGGCTAAAATTTCTAATCAGGTTACAATAAGTCAAATTAAAAAATTAATTTTAGGTACTTCTTTTTATTATGAATATTAATCTTTAAACTGTGATGAACACTATAATTTTTAAAAGTCTAACAATAGTCTTTTGATTTTATTCATTGTATCTTTTACTATTTATTTTTATCATTGTATAGATAATATATCTCATCAGATACATTTATCTAGTAATTTACCTATAGAATCTGCAATTCCTAGATTACATTACAATACTGGCAAAAACTAAGGTCATATAAATATTTTCTTATGTTCTATTTAATATTTAGTATTTTATTTTAAACTTCATTCAATTTAGAATTTATTCATTAATTTATTATTTCCAAATAAATATGTTTTAATTGTTATACATGGATTATTATTGCTAGTCGTTATACAAAAATACATGATAAGCTAACACTTGGAACTTCATAGTTAGTTAAGAGAGCCCACTCTCTTTGGCTCTACATTTGTAATTGGGTAGAGTGGTCGGACATTCATAGGTTGAATTAATTAAAACCAAAGGCATAATATGGGCTTGCATTTAAAACTGTTAATACTAATGTTAATCCATTTAATTATTTCACATTAATGACCATCTTTTTTATACTGTGGTGCCTCAAATAGCATGTAATCTTGTAATTGAATTGGTTGATATTAATACTTGCAAAATTAGCTTGCTAGAAGAGTGATCACTAAGATTTCCAACAAAAGGTAGAAGAGTTAAATGGATGCTCTATTTCACAGATATGTACTGTGTGCTGCAGTGGGCAAAATGTGTTCAATCCCTACTCAGTAGTGATTATATTATCCAATTTACATTGCTATATGTACGATCCTCACTTTTTGAAATAAAAAAGTAAGATTCAGATTTACTGACATAGAGATGTAGAGATGTTAGGGAATAAATAACTAATTCACTGGATCTCTCACAGTTCCAAAGGTAAATAAGATGTTATGTTTTCATCAAGAAATTTATAGTTTGGTCAGGCACAGTGGCTCACACCTCTAATTCCAGCACTTTGGGAGGCCAAGGTGGGAGAATTGTTTGAGCCCAGGAGTTCAAGGCCAGCCTTGGCAACGTAGTGAGACCTTGTCTCTAACAAAATTTTTAAAAAGCCAGGCATAGTGGTGTGCACCTGTACACCTGTAGTCTCAGCTTCTAGGGAGGCTGAGGTGGGAGGATCGATTGAGCCTGGGAGGTTGAGGCAACAGGGAGCCTTGATTGGACCACTGCACTCTAGCCTGGGCAAGAGAGTAAGGCCCTCTCTCTCAAAAAAAAAAAAAAAAAAAAAGAAAAGAAAAGAAATTTGTAGTTTTGTGGGGCAATGAAAAAATTTCTAATAAAGATTAACATGTAAGTATTACATAGAACTTTTATTGAAGGTAGTTCCCAGTGTTGTGCTGTGATAGTAAAAGATGGTTAGCACACTGCATTATGGAACATTTATTGAGTACTTACTAGGTACTAGGCATTTTGTTTTGCATGTTTTAAATCTCCAATGTCCGTATGTCTATAATGTAGGTAATAATATTATTGACATTTTAATAATGAGGAAGCCGACATTGAGATAAAATGCATGTCTATACAAGTAGTATAATTATGAAAACTTAAGTATTTATACAGAAATAATTATAGTGTTTTAATGTTATATAAAAGCACTGTGGGTTTATAGAAGAAAGTCCGAGGGCATGGAGGAGCCATAGTAGAGAAAACGTAGGTAAAATCTGGGTGACAGAAAAGAAGCAAATCATGATAGGAGAAACCATATGTGTAAAGGGACAATGTATTTTTTAAATAACTGTGCAGGAAGTATGACTCTTAGATGGGTGGTGTATAGGACTGGGTGAGCTTAGAAGGGAAAGGGAATTAGCTTGGAAAGGTAGTTTGGAAGCTGGCTGTGAAAGTAAGATTCTTTGAATGAAATGTAAGATTCTTAGTTTGAAATGAAACATATGCAGGCAAGTGGATTACAAATGCTTTTTATCTAGAGTGCTTTCGAAAGACCAGAATTGAAAAGGAGTAGAATTGTCTCCTAAACTATGAACTTTATATAACATGCTAGAAGATGGAAAAGAAAAATGGACCAATTCAGAGTGCAATTTTGGAGATATTAAACAAGGAAAGAATGGCACTCCTAGGCAGGCATTCAAGTCCAAATCATAGCACTCAAGGGGCTACAGCAAACTGGAATAGAGTTGGGCCAGTAATCATCTTTAAGGGTGTTGGTGAGCAGCAGGGATTTAGGATTATTGGTAACATATATTCTTGGTATCAAGTAGCACTGGGTTAGGTATGGAGTCTGTAGGTTTGAAACTCAGGAGATAATTTGAAACAAGAGTTTTTGGTGTCATTCGCACCATTGTCATTCGCAATTTGGTGAGAGTGACAGCCAGTAGAGCATAGGATATCATCCAGAAACGAAAACTTCAAAGAGAAAGAGACAAATGAGCCACAGACTAAACACCATTTTCCTGGATTTCTTAGTTAGGTTTTTTTTTCAAGGTGTTCTCTTATGTGTGTGCAACATGAAAAACTTTGGGGAAGATTTCAGATAAATCTCTAGCATCCTGATGTCATTCACCACTTCCATTATCCTTAGTAATCGTCTAGTGCTTATCCAGGAGCAGGGTCTGATTGACCCTATGTCACTCAGAAGAAACTGCCTAAGATTAGGATTATGCACAGTTTTAGGTTACTAACTTTGTCAATGAGTAGCTGAGTAAATAGGAAAATTTCCTTAACTTTTCAGAGGCAACAGTAACAGCAACAACAATAATAATATCATATTTTTCAGCTTTTAGGGTCCTTAGGGGAATAAATCATAATAAATGGCAAGTACAACTTTGGCACATAATAGATTTATAGATTTATTTTCAAAAAACATATGGTATAAATATTATAAGCTAAATATTGATAATGTTATTATGAACAAGTAACTATTTTTACTCTCAAGCAGCATAAAATCTAAATGACAAATTATCCTATAAGACATATAGTCATGTCAATGTTAGTCATGAAAATTTCAGAAGCACTCTCAACTAGGTACTGACAGCTTCAAAAAAGTGGTGCTTGGTACCCAAAGTGTTGTTATAGAAATCTTTTACATAGTCTCCAAGTCAACTATATTGAGGCTATTGCTCATTTAAATATATATAAAATAACATTCTGCAATCTTGAAAATACAATTTCCTTGTCTAAAGTAAAGAACTGATTGCCCAAACTCCCCAATCTATTGCTTGAACACCCTAACAATTTGGTAGCCCAAGGGAGTCTTGTAATCACATTCATAATCAATCACTTTGAAAATACAGGTTGACTCAATTCACAATAAATGGATGAAAGTATGCTGTAATACATAATACCATATAATGCCCATCTGTTGCATAGAAAATGGGAAAACACAAAGATGACAAATTTATTTTAATTCTTACAGCTGAGATTTTTAATCAGCTACAAAATTGTGGCATGTGATAGCTATATATCTACCAATTAAGTAGGCTATGAAAGCAGATAATTATTGGAATCTGTTATGCACATACAGAGATTGATACATTGACCTCACTGAGCTCTGCCCAATCTTGGATACTGTTTACACAGTATCTTTGAAAAATATGAAGTATCTTTGAAAGATATGAAGTGTCTTTCTGGTGGTCAGAGGAAATACCTGTTGGGTTCTACTTACTGCTTGCATTGACAAGTCACACAAATCATGTTCTTGTGTTTACCTTATTATGTAAAATGCTGAGAATTTTCACAGGAGAAATGAAGTTTCCTACAGAAAACAATGTGATTGTTATCAACTCACATTTTGATTGCCTATTCAAATGCAGCATATAATGCAACCATTCTTGTTGGCTTCTATATTCAAATTTATGCTTGCTTAGTAATTGTAGTCCCTGGAACTTATTTGGTGTAAACTGCTAAGCAAAGCTGAATGAACTCAAGAGGAAATAATTCCTTATTCCTTCTTATTTACAACTCTCCAATACTCAGAGGAGAAAAACACTATTTTCATGATAAATTATAAAATCACTGTGTGGAAATAGGTTAGTAAAGAGGAATTACGAGTCTATTCTTTGTATAATTCTCATTCTGTTGATGCATGAGTATTTTAAGTACTAAATTATTCACATTGTTATTCACAATGATCAAATATCATACAATTACTTCATTTTATTTACTCTGACTCTACTCACAATATATTTTTCTGAATATTTTAAGATGATATAATCATAACAAATATTCATTTTAGTAGAGTGGCACTGTATGCAATGGATTTAAGAGAGGATTACATGCAAGCCATTACATTTTAGCAATATAGATAGAACAATTATTCATATAGGACATATATGTTTCCTTAGGTTTTACCATGCTTGCGTTTTCTACCTATGTGTTTAAAGCAAAGATAATTTATGATATATCCCATATTTATGGCTGAAAATTAGATTTGACGATGCTTTAAAAACATATTATAAAACTAGGATTGTTTGTTATACTATAAAATTTATTTTCTTTCTGATTCCCTTTTCCATTGTTATCATCATTTTTTAAGACTACTGGCAGCTCTTTGGTAGTGAAATTTGAAAGTGAAGAGTAATGCTCATTACACAATATCATATTTTAACAGTTACATAAAAATTACAAGTCTGCTACAAGCAAATTTCCCTCCTCTAAAGATGGCTGCCAAGAAACATCCAAATTGGGAAAGGAAGTACAATATCAATCTATAGGAAAGTTGAATGTAATGTAGGTTTGCTCCTGTGTGGTTATAAAAGTCACCAGAAAACAATGGGAAGAAGTGCTGAGGTGGGAAGCCATAAAGCAAATATGGGGCTGTGTAATCTTTTAATTTCAAGTAATTACCAGAAAAAATAACTTTGGAAGAATATTCTAATTTTACTGATAGTTGTACTGTAGTAGTAAAGTCTTCATACTGATTTTTCATAGCTGTCTTTAACAGGTGTGATAGAGGCCAAAATTAAAAGTGAACATCAGTTTTTCAACCTGCATGAATTTGGCTTAAGGAACATTTTATTACAGTAACTAATTTTCATCACTTAGTCATCGTAACAGCAATGTAATGTGAGTCTGCCCAAAGGTCATTCCACCACCTGTATACCTGTTATTTAGTAAGACCCCCCCTCAGTCATTCACATTAAACTTGCTGAGAAATAGGAGGAAAATCCAGAGATATTAAGAAGATTCTGGCAGTTTGAAACATATCACAAAGAGAGATAAAATTGCTTACTCAAAATGCACTAGTTTACTATGACCCTCTGATGTTATTAAGTTCCTGAATAGTATCCTGAAATATAACAAAAAACACACTGCAAATCTGGATTCCGTTATAAGCAGAAAACGAAAAAGCTAAAAAGAGACATTATTTTCCTTCAACAAATGTTAATCTACATTTCCTACAGATAGATATTATATTCAAAATTGTTAGATGAAGTTGTTTGATTTAACATAACATGTCATCTCTGGGTTGCCTCAGTCTCCTCATCCATTAAATACATAATCACAACTATTTTATTTCTTAACCTCCCTCTTTCCTATGGTCTGAATGTGCCTGCCAAAATTCATATGTTAAAACTCCATTGCCAATGTGATAGTATTAAGATGGAAGGCCTTAAAGAGGTGATTAAGTCATGAGGGCAGAGCCTTCATGGATAAAATTAGGGCCCTCATAAAAGGGCATGAGGGAGGGGGTTCATTGCCTTCCACCCCTTCTGCCACTTAAGGACACAGTATTCAGACCCTGCAGAGGATGCTGGAACAAGATGCCATATTGGAAGCAGAGAGCTGACTCCACCAGACAACATACCTGCAGGTACCTTGATATTAAACTCCCCAGACCCCAGGACTATGAGAAATACATTTTTCTTCTTTATAAATTACCCAGTCTGTGGTATTTTGTTATAGCAGCACAAATGGAGTAAATTAACACCTTCCTCAAATCAAACATCTTATGACTTACGATTTCTATTTGTAAAGACAATGAAACAGAAGTGTTAAGAAAGAACTAGCTCTCATAATTGACAATTCTTACATGAAATGCTCAAGGGGAATAACTTCTAGTTATCACTGTGTGCCAGGTGTGGACCTTCTGAATGTATTGGGAAGTGATAATGGACTCTATACAGCCCCTAAAAAAAAAAAAAAAAAAGACTAGTCCAGTTACTCGGGAGGCTGAGGCAGGAGAATTACTTGAACCCGGGAAGTGGAGGTTGCAGTGAGCTGAGATGGCGCCACTGCACTCCAGCCTGGGTGACAGACTGAGACCCCATCTCAAAAAAACAGGAAAAGAAGGAAAGGCGGCTAATCAATATAAGTCAAATGAAAATTAATAGAAAAAGAGACTCATAATAAATACAAATAAAGGATGAGTTTACCTGAGCAACTTAGTTCATGAGTTGCCTGGAGGAAGCTAAGTATCAGGCTTTAGTAGAGTTCTGTTTCATTTAAATGTTACACCTAATAACACATTCTTTACTCAAAGGAAGATTATTCAGATTTAACACACTGCAATTTTTCTACTCAGGTGGATAGAAATATTCTGCTGACAATTTTTGTTTCAAATAAGCAACTCTTCTGCATATGTAATAAAATACCATCCAATTTTACATAATAATGTGAATCAACAAAAAATTCAATCATATTACACATATACAATAAAATATTTTTATATTCATCCTTATAGTGAAAAAAACATATTTTATTAAAAATATAAGAAGTTTCATCCAAAATACTACTTATGCATCTTCACTGAAAATCACTGTAAGAAAATAGGGCTTATTCCTTATATATTACATGAAAGGAGCTAAATAAAATTGATTTAGAGTATATGTTCATAAATCCGTAACCTTCTGAAGGTCATTTACTGAAAATTTCAGGTAAGTAAACTTCTTATAAAGGTTGGAAGTTTTATAAAAGATGAAAGTATAATATTACCCAAAAGAAACTAAAGAAACCTGAAATGTTGGACTTAAAACCTATATAAAATATTAAAGATGTTAAGAATATATACATATACATGTATATATGTGCTAAAGATATATGTATATACACATAATCCTTAACACTTGATAACATATTATCACATATATAAAAATACACAATATTCAAAGAAGAATTTAAGTGGTTTTATATGCTCATTTATTAGTAATAAAGCTTTAAATATAATTTTTATGCTTTTGAGAGAGTATTGCAAATTAGCCAATTTTTAAAAATTGACAGATTAAAATTGCATGCTTTTACTGTGTACAACATGATGTTTTGAAGTACAATTACCCTTGAACAACACAGGTTTGAACTGCTCAGGTCTACTTATATGCAGATTTTTTTTAAAGAAAAGTTGCACTGAGTGTGTCTGCCAATCCTGCCTCCTCTTCCACCTCCTCCACCTCTTCTGCCTCTGCCATCCCTGAAACAGCAAGACCAACCCATCCTTTCCTCCTCCTCCTCCTCCTGCTCCTCAGCTTACTCAACACGAAGACAAGGATGAAGATTTTTATAACGATCCGCTTCCACTTAATAGTAAATATATTTTCTCTTTCCTCTGATTTTCTTAATAACGTTTTGTTTTCTCTAGCTTACTTTATTGTAAGAATACAATATATAATACGTATAAAATTTTAAAAATGTGTTAATCGACATTTTTGTGTTTATGTTATTAGTAAGGCTTCCAGCTAACAGTAGGCTATTTGTAGTTAAGTCTTTGGAGAGTCAAAGTTATACATTGATTTTTGACTGTGCAGGAGGTCAGCACCCCTCAGCCTCCATGTTGTTTAAGGGTCAACTATACATATGCATTGTGGAATGGTTAAATCTAGCAAATTAACAAATGTGTTATTTCACATAGTTATAGTTTTTGTAATGAAAGAATATAACATTCGCGTTCTATGTTTCTCAAGAATACATCATCATTGTAGTCACCTGGCAGTACAACACATCTCTTAAAATTTATTCCGCCTCTCGAACTGTAATTATGTATTTTTTGACCAACATCTCTCTCTCCACTAACCACTCCAGCCTCTCGTAACCGTCATTCTACTCTCTACTTCCGTGAGATCAACATTTTTAGATTCCACATAAGAGTACACAGAGGCCGGGCACGGTGGCTCACGCCTGTAATCCCAGCACTTTGGGAGGCCGAAGCGGAAAGATCACGAGGTCAGGAGATCGAGACCATCCTGGCTAACACTGTGAAATCCCGTCTCTACTAAAAATACAAAAAATTAGCTGGGCGTGGTGGCGGGTGCCTGTAGTCCCAGCTACTCGGGAGGCTGAGGCAGGAGAATGGCGTGAACCCGGCAGGCAGAGCTTGCAGTGAGCAGAGATCGCGCCACTGCACTCCAGCCTGGGCGACAGAGCGAGACTCTGTCTCAAGAAAAAAAAAAAAAAAAAAAAAGAGTGAAGCCATACAGTATTTGTCTTTCTGTACTTGGCTTCTTTCCATTAAAATACTGTCCTACAGGTACATCCGTGTTGTTGCAAATGGTAGGATTTCATTCTTTTTATGGATAAATTGTATTTCATTGTGTACATAGATCACATTTTTTAACCCATTCATCTATTGATTGACACTGTGTTAATCTGTTCTTGCAGTGCTATAAAGAAATACGGGAAACTGGGCAATTTATAAAGAAAAGAGGTTTAACTGGCTCACGTTTTCACAGGCTGTACAGAAAGCATGGGTCGGGAGGCCTCAGGAAATTTCAGTCACGGCAGAAGGCAAAGGGGAAGCAGGCACATCCTACATGGCTGGAGGAGGAGGAAGAGACAGAAGGAAGGTGGTGCTACACACTTTTAAACAACTAGAACTCGTGAGAACTCACTGTCACGAGAACGGCCGGGGGAAATCTGCCCCTTGGTTCCAATCACCTCCCATGAAACCCCTCCTCCAACACTGAGGATTACAATTCGACATGAGATTTCAGTCAGAAAACAAATCCAAGTCATATGAGACACATAGGTTGATTCTATAGCTTGGCAATTGTGACTAGTGCTGCAAAAAACAGGAGTGCAGATATCTCTTTGACATATTGATTTCAATTCCCTTGGATATACACTTATACACTGCTTCACCATGGGGATACATTCTGAGAACTATGCCATTAGGTGGTTTCATCACTATCCAAACATTATGGAAGGGATTTACACAAACCTAGATGGTATAGCCCACCACACACCTAGGCTTATATGGTATAGCCTATTGCTCATAGGCTCTAAACCTGCTCAGCATGTCACCGTACTGAAAACGGTAGGCAACTGCAACACAATGGTAAGTATTTGTGTATCTAATCAGAAAGGCATAGTAAAAATACAGTATTATAATTTTATGAGATCACCGTATATATGCAATCTATAATTGAGTGAAATATTGTTATGCAGTATATTGCTGTATAACCAACAATATGGATTGCTGGATCATTTGGTAGTTCTATTTTTAAGTTTTTAAGGACCTTCCATATTATTTGCCATAAGGACTGTACTAATTTACATTTCTACCAACAGTGTATAAAGGTTCCATTTTCTCCACATCCTCATCAAAACTGGCTTTCTTTCATAATTTTTTGATAATGGACACATGGACATTCTAACTGTAGTGATGTGATTTGTGGTTTTGATTTGCATTGGTGATTTTGAACCTTTCTTTCATGTACTTGTTTGCCATTTGTATATCTTCTTTTGAGAAATGTCTATTCAGGTCTTTTGCCCATTTTTTAATTTGAGTTATTTGTCAAGTTTTTTCTTTTTTTACAGTTGAATTGTTTGAGTTTCTTATATATTTTGGATATTAACCCCTTGTCAGATATATACTTTGCAAATGTTTTCTTTTTCTTCTGTAGCTTGTCTCTTTACTCTGTTGTTTCCCTTGTTGTGCAGAAACTTTTTGGTTAGATGTAATTCCATTTGTCTATTTTTGCTTTTATAGCTTGTGCTTTTGAGGTCTTATCCAAAAAATCCTTGCCCAGACCAATGTCATGAAGCATTTCCCCTAGGAGACTAGCTAATTTTTAAATCTAACAGAAAAATGAGATATCACACTGATACAAGCTGTAATAGAGTATATGCATTGTCAGTCTAGGATACTTATAAACATACCCAATAAATAACATCTATTCAAAGAAGTAGATTATCTTTTCACTATGAATTGTACAATCCAGTGTAACATAAAATTGTATTTATTTAATTTAGTTTTGATATTAATAGGTCAATTTTCTTGACTAACAAAAATAGTTAAGAATGTCAGAATTTACTATATTAGAAACTAAAAGAAATAAACTTCGTGTTGTTATTGTATTATTATTACTTTAGTGGAAGGAAGAATGCACTCAGAATCCCAAATTGGGGTAACAGGAACTTGGAGTTTAAGAATTCTTGCAAAGTTACTGGAAAAACAATTCAGGAGATTGTGGATTTACAGGGATGTAAAAACAGACACCTAGACAATTAGGAAAAGCATAGAAGACTGAGTAAACCCATGGGATTTCTTTAGAGAAACTGCAGTGATCTCAAGAGCTTCATCATTGCTACTAAGTATGGCTTCTAACAACTTTGTCTGTCTCTCACAGTCAGTTTCTTCCATTCCCTCTCACAATCGCCTTGCCATTTGAGGTGCTCTGAATTTTTAGAGTTCTGGCAAGAAAGGAAGAAGAATTAGGGGTGGAGGGTAGTCAAACTTGTATGAACCCTCTTTCTATTTCTAAAACCCCTAATTTTTCACTAAGGAAATTTAGGTAGATTCTTGAGGGTTGGGATTTCTATACCGACATTTAAAAGAGGGAGTAGAGGGCAGGAGGTAGTAAATGTTCCCTATGAGATAGCATCCCGGAATGTAGGAAAGTATCAGTGAATTTTGAATGAAAGATGTTTAAAGCTCATTTATCCTTCTTTTTCCCCTGACCATTGCCAGTATCACCTCTGTCAAGTCTGTCCTGGACTAACAACAGGACAAGAGAAAGAGAAATAATGGCTAAAAGATATCCAGCTAGCAAAGGGATGAATCAGTGGAACTCAGCATGACCGGTGGTGAAAGAAAGCCCACGTTATTCTTCAGGGATCATCCACGAACAATACTTTGCATTGCAGAGGTCAGAACATGCATGAATGCTTAACATTTTATTACCTAAACAATTACAGTCATAGATATTATGCACATTATTCTTCAAATGGGAAGCAAATTCCCCTGAGTGACATTGCTTTGCTCAGTGCTGCTAAATCTTCAGTATTATTTATATTCTGCACAGTTGTCTTAGGATTGAATGAGTGTTGTGAGACAATTCAGTGCAATCTACTCATTTTAAAGTTAGTGAAATATGAGAAACAGTATGATAAAACCCATTTATTTAAGGTCAAAGATGGAGATAAATTGCATGGTTCTGCCCCACATCTTTATTTTGGGAAACAAAATTTAACTTCAGAGACCATCAGAGAATGACAATCTCATCCTATTGATTTCATAGTAGTTTATACAATAATAATGTTAAAATGGAAGTTTCTAGTTCTTCAATACCATTTTATGTCCTCCTTTTCCAGATGTAAATTGAATGTACATCTTTCTAATTCATGATTTTAAATTTTAAATCTATCTCTGTCCTGTCATCTGTCTGTGCACCCAGAAACAAGAAACCATGTATACTCTGAAATCTTTTCACAATGTGCCTTTTCAGTTTTTAGTCAAAACTGTTCTTAAAGCTCTATCCATATTAACACATATAAATATGCTATGTACATACATTTTACCTTTTATTCTTTGCTTCCTCCCCAGTTCTATTTTTTACCTTCCACTAGATTGATCACATTTTCTTTCTTTTTTTATTCCATGTAATAATTTGGGAAGTATATGTTTTATTTTATACTTTAAACAGGCAAAGGCTTCAAAATATTCCAACAAAATATAACATTAGTATTTTTATTCTGCCCCATAGGGACTGCTCCACATTCTCTCTCCTCCTGAATAGGCTTGTACTTTACTTAGAAGTGTCATCCATTTTTATTTTTCATTTAGTATTATCCTGTATCTCCCTTTACATTGTTTAAACTATACTCCTATATATTCTCATTATTCTTTTTAAGTTAGATTTTTTTTTATATTTGAATATTGTGTTTTCTCAGTTTGGGACTCATCTTTATTTTACATTTCATTATTTTATCTTATGTTTGGTTTCCTCTGGGCTTCAGCTTGTCTTGTGTAGTTCTTTCAGTGAAGTTTTGTAGTTGATAAACTCTTGTTTATAGGTTTGAAAAATATAATTATTGTTCTCTAACTTGAATGACAATTTAGTTTGATATTGAACTGAAAGTCAATAATTATTTCCTGTCAGGGCTTTGGAACTAGTATTCCTCTATCTTCTTCACTAAGTTTTGCTGATGAGAAATTCATTGGTGAGAAATTTGTCAGTAATTTATATTTATTTGTGAATCTTTTTTCTCTAAAAGGTTAAACTTCATTTTTTTGTTGTTCTACAGTATAACATACATGTATCTAATTTATCCATTTGAAGACTTTAAATTATTTTTAGGACTTACCGTGTTTATAGTTTTGAAAATATTTTATAAAATATCTTTTCAAACAATACATTTGCCCCATTTTCTTGATGCTCTCCCTGACTTCCTACTGGACGTGTATAGTACCATCTTATTCCTTCCTTCGTGATTTTCTCATCTCATGGTGTTGCATTCTGGTCATCTTCTCAGATCCATCTTTTGGCATATGAATATTATTCTAAATTGTGTCTGGTTCACCTTTACCCATACCACTGAGTTTTTTATTTCAATTAGTTTTTTTATTTTCTAAAATTTACATCTGGGTTTTCTGCAAAGCATCCTTTTTCTTTTTTTCTTACACCGTCCTGTCTTGTCTTGCAAATCTTATTTCTTCTTTCATTTATTCAACCATATCAGATATTCTTATTTTAAAATTTCTTTAAATTCTTCTTGTACATAGAAAATACTTCTACTACTCTTCTAGTTGTTATTTCTAACTACTACACAACGTCATTAGGCTTCCTATTTCCTCATGTGTTTTGTAATTTTTATTGTTGACTTATCTTTGGCCTGATGTGTCTTATGTTTATTGAACTTCTTGGGGGATTTTATTAATTTCTTCTTTGAGAGTTTCTACTATATGAGTATGGGGCAGGAATTTAGGTCACACATCTATTTGTGTTATAAGGCTGGAAATCACAGTTATTTCATTTGATTCTGTATTTACAGCCTTGCGCCAGCAGGCTGAAGTTTTTCATTAGGACCTCCTTTATCCTATAATTAGATTTATGAAGGAAGATCAGGATTAGTAACTCTTAGATACAAGAAGCCTATGGTCTTTATTCTGACCTCTAAACAGAATTAAACTCCATCCTTTAAGGCTTATATAGGGACAGCTTTATACCCATGAGTTACATGGGTCCACTCCTAGGCACTGCTTTAAATTTCCTCTTAATTTCTGGCACGTGAAGATTTCATTGTCTTACTTTCCTTTTCTATTACCTCAAATTTTTCAGTCTAGTATTTGTATGTGAATTGGGTAATAGGGGTTGCTTCTTATATCCATGTCAGCTAATTTTACCATCTTAACCAGAAGCTCCAGGACACCTTCTACAGCCCCAAGCAATCAATACAAACCACAAATCATTTATTGTCTACCTTTTGGGTTTACAGCACTGGAGTCTAGGCATAAATGTAAATATAAACATAAGTCTCAATATCGCTCTTCAAGGGGTTTACAATCTGTTGGTGGCCTAAATGAGATAAAACACATTTTTCAAAAATATAAAATGTGCTAACATAAGATCAGTGTGTATTCAGGAGAGTTGCAAATGACAACAACAACATAAAAAGGTTTCATGGAATAGTTAGAAATCTTAACTTGCTAGAAAAACGTATAGATTTAGGAAAGCTATAGAGTTAGGAAGTGTTTCCAGTTAAAAGAGACAGGATATGCTACAAAGATGAGGATGAGCAAAGTATTTTGAGACAATCATGATTATATCACTGGCCTTCAGCAGGTCAACCACATTGGAGAGTAAATTCTAAAGTACTTTATTTTTCAGATTTTTGGACTTCGTTTATTGAGAATATTTTATGTAAGAATGTTATAGGGTGAAATAATTGCTCTGAGAAGGTTACTCTGGTAGTGTTCTACATCATGGCATGAGAGAACTGTGAAAGGAAGGCATGGCAATAACTCAGTTCTAAAAGGATGAAGGCTCAGACTAGTAGATTGCTAAGGGGAGTGGAAAACAAAGGAAAACCAACAGAGGCAGTTTAATGTATTCACATCTCCTTTTGTCCACAAAAGGTTTGGTGTCTCTTTGAGAAAATACAGAAGGAAAAATAGAAATAGTAAGAGGGGATTCTATAAAGAGAAAAAAGCAAAATTGTTGATCTCATGGTTCTATGGTTTCTGGCTGGCAGTGCAAATATAAAGATGTTGCACCCAGTGTCCTCCTCAAGGGCAGTATATTTTTTTTCTAGAAACAAATTCTGAAAAGAGCTCTCCTATTCATGTTCATCAGTGGTTCTTCAGTGGAGGCTATTTGCCTCTTCAGAGATATTTATCATCATTCAGAGACATTTTTGATTGTCACACTGGGTAGGAGGAGGGTGTGCTACTGGTACCTAATGGCTAGAGGTAAAAGATGCTGCTAACATAGCCTACAGTGCACTGGGTGGCCCCCACAACAAAGAATTATCTGGCCTGAAATGTTAATTATGCTGAGGTTGTGAAATCTAATATATATCGATGTAATGGACTTTGCTCTCACAGCTGTTTCTTAAGGAAATAAAATACATGCTTAACGTGGTTATTACGTATAGACACATTCATGTATTCAGTCGATTTGGGACCTTAAACAATCCACTGTAAACTGCTTTATTTTTACCATTGTACTTATCAACATCACAATTTCTCACTCATTTCAAATTCGAAATTAATTATTTTTATGCATATTTTTAATTTTCTGCTTAACCCCTGTAATTCCTCAAATGTAGGCTCCATCGGCCCAAGGATCTTTGAAAGTTTTTTTCCATAGATATTTTGCATACTAGTGCTTGTTGGCAGTAGAATCTTAGTGAATACTTTTTGTATAAATGAACAATGGTAAAAAAAAAAAAAAGATTTATTGTTACCTAATATCATAGAAATTTGGAAATTAAGGAACTTGGAGGAAGAAGAAGTAGGTATGACTGTAAATTATCCTCCTTACACATTATTTCCTGCTTTTACATTTATAAATGAAGCTGAATTTTACACTCCAAGAACAGCCTTTCTTTGAAGAATCAGCATGATAGAATTATTCAATGTGGATTATAAAACTCTGGAAAGAAACCAAAGGACATACTGGTTCATTAGACATTGAAAGGAAGACAACAGCCGTTGAAGACTATGGAGATGTAAAATTACAGGTTTCCTATCAATCAATTCAGAAGTATTCTAATACTTTTCCTAGTATACACATTACAGCAGAATGTTTTGTTCTTCTGATATTCAATTCATAAAATAAATCTACTCTTTTTTTCTTGTTACTTTTTCTAAACCCATTTTATTAGCCATAAATGATGCTGCTCATGATGATATTAAGTAAAAAGAGAAACACAAGAATTCATTATTGGGAAAACTCCATTCACATATTCAAATGTATAAGCTTTTAAGATAAATAATGTTAATTTTATTATTTATCAAAGATAAAGATAACTACTAATTAAAATATATTTAATGGAACAACAAAATGTTTGATATCAGAAATATATAAATTGCAGTTGAAAGGTCTTTGAAAATAGTGTAGTGATAAATAAAATTTCAAAAAAAATGAATATATTGCCCACATTAAAAACCTATATGGAACAAGGAGATCAGCTGGAAGCCAAGAGACACTTCCCAATATGGGGAAAGTGTAAGTCAGTGGTCCATATTCCCACCACGGACTCCTGCAATCCTAGCCATGGAAGAGCACTGCGATCCTCAATCCTCACCGGCCCTACAACTGACATAGGAACTTCCAGGATATTGTGCAATGGAACTGCTCCAGGGAGTGGAGGGTGGTTGTGCTGAGTCCCACATGCTCCATGAGACTTGGCCTCAAGCTATCTTCCCAACTTGGCCTCTCAAAGTGCTTAAATTACAGGTGTGAGTCATCACTCCTGGTCAGAATTCAAATTATTGATTCTAAAGAAGCTCAATCAGCTATAGCAAGGTACCATGTTAGAACCCCGCATCCAGTGGACTGCACACTGTCCTGGAGCCCAGTGATGCCAGGTCTGGATGCAAGATAAGAGTGGCTTCTACTTCCAAGGTAGAAACCTGAGGCTTAGGTGCAAGTGATCATGGGCTAACATACCAGGGGCTGAGAGGTGATCCCAGCATGGACTACTGCTGTTGAGGCTTAGGCACGAGCAAACTGCCAGTTGCTGCAGCAGGGCCTGAGGCTTGAGCACCGCCAGGGCTGAGTCGTGAGTATGGGGCATCTCCTCACCTGCTGGCCTAGGATGTTCAACACCAAAAACAGCACTGCCTTTCCCATTTGCAGGGAAGCAGTTTGGCTGTTGCCACCCTCTCCCAAACATTTCACCAGTGGCCTGGGGGTTGTCCTCCTGCCTACCATGGATGGCATCTTCATTTACAATTGGGGGCCTAAGAACAAGCCCGCCCAGCTTGGCTTTGCCATAGCCCTGTGCCAGGGCATGCAGCCTGGGGACAAGGGGATTTCCGAGCCCAGTCAATAATCATTGGCATCTGAACCTTCTCCAGGGGGACCTGAGGTTGGGCATACACACCTGGCCACTACCACCATCCTGGCACCTACCTTCATGTGCTACCTGTTGGCATGGAGACTGGCCTGCACATCACATTACAGTCACCACCAACACCAGCACACAGCACTCAGAATTCAGAGAGCTATCCTGCCACTGACAACGATATTGCTAATTCCATGTCAGTTGGCTGGGGCCCCAAGAACCTGCCCACCCACCCGCCACATTACTGCCATTATTAGCATCTGAATAAGCCACCCAGAGGCCTAAGAATAGGCCCAACTGGACCCATTAACACCAGTGCCAGCATATACTACCCTGCAGCCCAAAGACAGACGTGCTTAACCCACCACCTCCACCACTAGGGCCTGAAGACTGATCTAACCTGATGCTGCAGTCGGCAGGAAAACTTTACCACAGCCTCCACCAATAACTGCTCCTTAAGCCACCAAGAAAATCAGAGACCGTGGATGCTGTCCACAGCTGAAGGAATGATACAGAGACTACATTACTGCATGGACACAGAATAAAAGCCAAAGTGTCCTACATAACCAACACCGTAGATACATCTTTAGGAAAAAGTGTTCTGCTATTAAAGCAAATTAAAAAACTGGAAGAAGCAACTGTTACACCAGATGTGCAGATATCAACATAAGTATAAAGAAACCTCCAAGGAACATAATAATACTCCAGCAAAAGGTCCTAATGAAAAAGAAATTCAAAAAATTCCAGAAAAAGAATTCAAATTATTATTATTATTGTATTATTATTATTGGGACTTGTTCTGTGACCCAGGCTGGAGTGCAGTTGGTATGTCACAGCATCAAGGCAATGCTGTTGCCTTGAACTCCTGGGCTCAATCAATCCTTCCTCCTCAGCCTCCTGAGTAGCTAGGACTATAAGCACACACCACTACACCTACCTAGTTTAAAAAAAAATGTAGAGACAGAGTCTTGGTATGTTGCCCAGGCATGTCTTGAACTCCTGGCCTCAAGCGATCCTCGCCTGCCTCAGACTCCCAAAGTGCTGATAATATAGGTGTGAGCCATCACACTTGGCCAGAATTTAAATTACAGATTCTAGATATGCTCAATTATATATAAGAGAATCTTGAGAATTAATACAAAGAAATCAGAAAAATAACTTTAGATATGAATGAGAAATTTACCAAAAAGATAAATATCATAAAAAGAACAAAACAAAAATTCTGCAACTGAAGAATGAAATGAATGAAATAAAATACTTTCAAAAACTTCAATAATACACAAGATCAAGCAGAAAATAAATGTCAAAACTTGAAGACAGGTCTTTTGAAATAACCCAACGAGGCAAAAATAAAGAATAAAAAAGAAAAAGCAAAGGCTTAATAACATATAGGACACCAGGAAGCAACCTAATATTTGAATTATCAAAGTCCCAGAATGCAAGGAAAGACCAAAGGGAAAGAAAACCTATTTAACAAAATAATACATGAAGCATTTCCAAGTCTAGCAAGAAGTTTAGAAATCCATATACAGGAGGCTCTGAGATCCCCAGAAATGTATAAAGAGGTCCTCTCTACAGCACCTTGAAGTCAAACTGCTTAAAGTCAAAAACAAAGAGAGAATTATAAAAACAGAAGGATAAAAGCATTTAGTTACCTATAAGGAAACCCCAATCAGACTAACTGGATTTCTTAGCAGAAACCTTATAGGCCATGAGAGAATGGGAAGATATGTTTGAAAGAAGGAAAGAAAAAGAAAAAGAAAAAGAAAGAAAGAAAGAGAGAGAGAGGGAGGGAGGGAGAGAGGGAGGGAAATGAAGGAAGGAAGGAAGGAAAGAAAAGAAAAGAAAAAAGGAAAGAAAGAAAGGAAGAAGGAAAGAAAAGAAAAAAGAAAGAAAGAAAAGAAAGAAAACCTGATAGCCAAGGATAATATATCCTGCAAAATTATCCTTCATAAATTAATGAGAAATAATCTTTCCCAGGGAATTCTTAATCATAAAGCAGACCTAGAAAAAATGCTTAAGGGAGTCCTACACCTGGAAGAAAACAAGCAATGTTTACCATCATGGAAGCATATGAAAGTATGGTTAAGCAAACAGACAAATGCCAAAGAGAATGGACTCAAATGACACCACTAAAAAAACCACCAAACCAAAGTGATAGACAATGAAAAGAAAAAAAGGAACAAAGACTATATGAAACAACCAGAAAACAATGAGCAATATGACAGAAACAAAGCCAACCTCACATATCAATAACCTTGAATGTAAATGAATTAAATTCTCCACTTAAAAGATACAGACTGGCTGAATGAATTAAAAAAAAATCAAGATCCAACCATAGTCTGCCAATAAGAAATGCACTTTACCTGTAAAGACACATATAGACTGAATTTAAAGGGATAGAAAAAATATTCTGCATAAATGAAAACCAAAAGTGGACAAGAGTAGCTATACTTACATCAGATAAAACAGACTTTAAGTAAAAAATAGTAAAAGAAAAAGACAAGGAAGGTCATTATACAATAATAAAGCAATCAATTCAACAAGGGGAAATAATAATTCTAAATATATGTGCACCCAACACTAGAACACCTAGCTTCATAAAGCAAGTATTATTAGATCTAAAGAGAGATAGACTCCAATGCAATAATGAAAAGGGACTTCAACACCGCATTCTCAGCATTGGACAGATCATTTAGACAGAAGATCAGCAAAGAAATATTTGATTTATACTGAACTTTAGACCAAATGAACCTACAGAAACTTGTAGAATATTTTATTCAATAACTGAAGACTACACATTCTTCTCATCAGCAAATGGAACATTCTCCAGGATAGACCATATTTTAGGCCACAAAATAAGTCTCAACAAATTTTTAAAAATCAAAATCCTACCAAGTGTTTTCTCAGATTACAAGGGAATAAAACTAAAAATCAACACAAAGAGAAACTTTAGAAAGTACACAGAAAAACATGAAAATTAAACAAGTTCCTAAACAACCATTGGGTCAATGAAAAAGTTAAAATGAAAATCAGAAATAACGTGAAACGAGAAAATGGAAATACAATATTCCAAAATATGTGGGACAGAACAAAAGCAATACTAAGAGGAAAGTTTATAGCAATAAATGCCTACTTCAAAAAAGTACAAAGATTTCAAATAAACACTCTAATAATGCACCTTAGGGAATGAGAAAAGCAAGAACAAACCAAACCCAAAATTAGAAGAAAATAAATAATAAAGATCAGAGCAGAACTAAATGAAATAGAGACTAAATGAACAATACAAAGGATCAATGAAATGAAAAGATAATTTAAAAAAAACAAAATTGATAAAGTGCTAGCTAGACTAACCAAGAAAAGAAGTGAGAAGACCCATATAAAAATATCATATATGTAAAAGGAGATATTACAACTGATACAACAGAAATACAAAAGATCATCAGATACTATTATGAATAACTCTGGTAACAAATTGGAAAACCTACATTAAATGGATAAATTCCAGGAAATATAAAACCTACCAAGATCGAATCAGGAAGAAATAGAAAACCTGAACAGACCAGTAACAAGTAGCAAGATTAAATCAGTAATTAAAAAGTCTCCCAACAAAGAAAAATCTCAGGACTGGATGGATTCACTGTCGAGTTCTACCAATGTACAAAGAAGAGCTAATCCTCCTCAAACTATTCCAAATAAGATGAAAAGGAGAGAATCCTCTTTCATTCTATAAAGGCAGCATTACCCTGACACCAAAACCAGTAAGGACATAACAAAAATAGAAAAGTACAGGCCAATACCTCTGAAGAACATATATGTAAAAATCCTCAACAAAAAAACTAGCAGACCAAATTCAACAGAACATCAAAAAGATAATACACCAGATCAAGTGGAATTTATACCAGTGATACAAGGATGGTTTGACATACATAAATCAGAATATGTGATACATCACATCAACATATTAAAGGACAAAAACCATATAATCATCTCCACAGATGCAGAAGAAGCATTTGATAAAATGTAATATCCCTTCTTGATACAAAAAAAATCTGTCAGCAAACTAAGCATAAAAAGAACATACCTTGGCCAGGCACAGTGGCTCATGCCTGTAATTCCAGCACTTTGGGAGGCCAAGACAGGCAGATCACGAGGTCAGGGGATCGAGACCATCCTGGCTAACATCATGAAACCCCGTCTCTACTAAAAATACAAAAAATTAGCCAGGCATGGTGGTGGGCACCTGTAGTCCCAGCTTCTCGGGAGGCTGAGGCAGGAGAATGGCTTGAACCCGGGAGGCGGAGCTTGTAGTGAGCCGAGATCACGCCACTGCACTCCAGCCTAGGCGACAGAGTGAGACTCTGCCTCAAAAAAAAAAAAAAAACCTTAAAATAACAAAGTCCATATATAACAAACCTCATCTTACATCATACTGAATTGGAAAATCAAAAGACTATCCCCTAAGAACTAGAATAAAGATACCCATTTTACTACTCCTATTCAATATAGTACTGGAAGTAATAACCAGAGCAATCAAGCAAGAGGAAGAAAATAAAAGGGATCTAAATTAGAAAAGAGGAAGTCAAATTGTTCCTCTTTGAGGATGACATGATTATACGTTTAGAAAAACCAAAATACTCCACAAAAAGCTCTAAGAGCTGTTCAGCAAATTCAGCAAGGTCTCACATCTAAAAATCAGTAGCCTATTAATCGCAATGAAATAGTCAAAATAAATCAAGAAGGCAATACCATTTATAGTAGCCACCCCAAATTAAAATACGTAGGAATAGATTGAATGAAAGAGGTGAAATATCTCGACATGGAAAACTACAAAATAAACTGAAGAGGCTACAAAGAAATGGAAAGACATTCCATCCTCTTAGGTTAGAAGTAATACCGTCAAAATGACCACACTGCCCAAACAGATAGATACTCAATTCACTCCCTATAAAAACACCATCATTTATCGTCAAAATACAATTTAAAAAATTTAATTTGTATGGAACCAAAAAAGAGGAAGCACAGCCAAAGCAATCCTGAGCAAAAGAACACAGCAACCTGTCTTCAAATTATATTATGTTACAAGGTTATAGTAACCAAACCAGCACGGTATTGGTATGAAAACAGACATATAGACCCATGGAGTAGAAAAGAGAACTTAGATATAAATCCATATATTTGTAGCCAAGTAATTTTAGCACAAAGGCACAAAGGTTCCAAGAGCATATATCATTTATGAAGAGGGAAAGATACCGTCTTCTTAAATGGTGCTGGAAAAATTAAATTGCTTCATGTCAAAAAAAATGAAACTAGATGTCTATCTCCCACCATATACAAAAATGAACTGAAAATGAAGTAACACTTAAACACAAGACCCAAAGTTATAAAACTACTGAAGAAAACACAGGGAAAACACCTCAGAACATGGATCTAAGTAAAGATTTTATGGCTAAGAGCTCAACAGCACAGATAACTGAAACAAAAATAGTCAAATAGAACTATGTTATACAAAACATCTTCTGCACAGCAAAGGAAACAATAATGAATAATAAATAGTGAAGAGAAACTTATTGAATGGTAGAAAATATTTGCAAACTATGCATCCAATAAGGGACTAATATCTAGACTATGCAAGGAATGCAAACAACTCAACTATTAAAAAGAACCATACAAATAATCTTATAAAAAATGGGCCAAGGACAGGCATAGATATTTCTCAAAAGAAGATATGGAGATGGCAAAGAGGTATATAAAAAATGCTCAATATCAGTAATCATCAGGGAAATGCAAATCAAAACAACAATGAGGTATCAACTCATCCCTGTTAGAATGGCTGTTATGAAAAAGACAAAAAACAAACAAACCCACGAATGCTGGTGAGATTGTGGAGAAAAGGGAACATTTATACACTACTGGTAGGAATGTAAATCAGTACAACCACTATGGAAAACACTGTGGAGATTTCTCAAAACAAAAATTAGAACTACCATACAATCAAGCAATCCCACTATTGGGTATCCAAAGGAAAAGGAATCATTATATCAAAGGGATATCTGAACTTGCACGTTTATCGTAGCACTATTCACAATAGCAAAGATGGAATCAACCTAAGTGTCCATCAATGAACAGAGGGACAAAGAAAATGTACACACACAATGGAATACTATTAGTCCGTATAAAAGAATGAAATCATTACATTTGTAGCAACATATATTGAACTGGAGGTTATTATGTTAAGTGAAGTAATCAGGGCACAGAAGGACAAATACTACATTTGCATGCATATGTGCAAGGTAAAAAAAACAAAGATCTCTCAGAGACAATAGAATGATAGATACCACAGGTGGGGAAGGGTGTGAAGGTCAGAGGGGGAAGTGAAGAGATGGTAGTGAATAGGTACAAACTTACAGTTAGAAGAAATGCGTTCTAATATTTGATAGCAGATCAGGGTGAGTAGCAGCAGTAAGCAACAATATATTAACATATTACAAAATAGCTAGAAGAGAGGACTTGAAATGTTGCCAACACATAGAAATGATAAATAGCTAATATGATGGATACCCCAATTACCCTGACTTGATCATTACACAGTCTTGTATGTAAAAAATACTCACATGGACCCTATAAATATATAAAATATTATGTATCAGTAAAAAACATATGAGGCCAGGCGTGGTGGCTCACGCCTGTAATCCAAGCACTTTGGGAGGCAGAGGCAGGCAGATCACCTGAGATCAGGAGTTCAAGACCAGCCTGGCCAACATGAGGAAAGCCCATCTCTACTAAAAATACAAAAATAAGCCGGGTGTGGTGACACTTGCCTGTAATCCCAGCTACTCGGGAGGCTGAGGCAGGAGAATGGCTCCAACCTGGGAGGCAGAGGTTGCAGTAAGCCAAGATCATGCCACTGCACTCCAGTACGGGAAACAGAGTGAGACTCTGTCTCAAAAAAATAATAATAATAAATAAATATATATATAATATATATATAAGAGATACATATAAATATATATTATATATAATTATATATAATATATATAATAAAATATATAATTATATATTATATATAATTATATATAATATACATAATATATATACATATGTATATATATACAGACTTGTCTTCATAAAGTTCATTTTTAATAGTAAGATTTTATTAATGATTAAAAATTTAAAAACTCTCATTTAACATCTCAATAATTTAAAACCATATTTTTAAGATGAGTAAGTTTCACAAAAGTAAAACAGGACTACCTTATTTAGATCATTTGTGAAAATTTTCATAAACAGTATTTTTAAAAAGTATAATTAAGCCCTAATATTTATTATACTAAAAATTTTGCTAAGCATAGATAGAGGCAGAATTTATTACCACTTCTCCATCTGTATCAGTTTCTCCATTACTACAAGCTTTATTTACATTTCACAGCAAGATACAAAAGGCACAACTTAAACCACATCTGTATTTTTTACTGAATTTAATATTCAAACACCTATAGGAATATTTTAATATAACATTTTATTTATTTAGAAACTTTTTTGCAATGTTTTCTACTCTATTCCCTGAAAATCAGAATTTTATGGATTTAATTTTACACATCTTTCTTTGATTTCAATTTTTTTCTACTATTTCTATATAAAACTAAGCCAAAAACACCTTTCAAAGTAAATAGAAATATCTTAGATATAAATAAATATAATTGAGACCATCAAGCAAAAACCCATGAAAAAAAAATGACAGGATTCCTAAAATAGTAACATCAATACATAAAGTCCATTTATGTCCATTAACAGCAAATACTTATTCATACAAGAATGATTTTCCACTTAGAAAAAAACACTAAAATTGCACACAAAATGCCACAGTCCAGGTAAATAAAGGACTAGTAAGTCTTGCATTATAAATCACATAAGTATTTTATCATTGTGTTTGCTTATGCGTGTGTGCACACTCAAACTCAGAGAAAGAGATTGAAAGAGAGAAATGACAGATGATGCAGGCATCATCTCTTTTACACAAGTACATCATCCTCCTACACAAGAACTGGGAAATAAACTGCATAGGCATAAGATGCAATTCAGAAATCTTAAAGACCAGAGAATCAATGCCCTCCTCTACATCTGAAACAACTGGACATTATAAACATATTTGTATACTACTCTTTCCTCTTATTACTTCTTAGGTCCACAATGAATTAATCACTCAGGTTAGATTCTCTTAGCAATATCATAATGAAAGCATAGCATGTATGTAACAATGCACCAAAACCACCTCTTAAAAATTACATTTTGCCCTCTCTCAAGTTTAAAGATAGAATGGCATAAAGCCTTAGGTCATCCATGCTGCTGTCTTGCTTGGCACTAGACCTGTGTACAGGAGAGTGCTCTTTTACAATTGTTTCAAATAGTGCAGAATATTGTCCTAAAGTCAAGCCTCACCTAAAATGTTTCAAACCTACTTTGTAAGTTAAAAAATGTCCTGTATCAGTCAAATCCGGGCAAGAATAAAAACTTACCTCAGATGACTCATATGAACATATTTTAATGGAGGGGCTATTTGAAGAAGTGTGGGCTAGAGAGGATAAGCCATCCTGAATCTAGCAAAATGGCAAGCTATGGCCATTGCTGGTACTAAGCAGATGAGGGTAGGAAATAGCTGTTAGAGCGCTAGCATTATGGAGGAGGAGCTGCCAATGGAAGTTAGTCCTAAGGAGATGTAGCTACTGCCAAGGATGTTGATCTGAAGCAGAGAATAAACACATGACATATCCAGATCTCTCTCTTTCTTCTGACTATCTGCTATTGCCTTTCACTGGCCCAATTCAGATACTCCACCTAAATCAGCAGGCTAGGAAATAAAGGCGTACAAGATTCAGGGGTCATCCTTCCTTGTTTTATAGAAGTAAAGAAAGAAAAGGATCTTGGGTGGGCAAATGGATAAAAATCCAACAGAAATATCATCTTTTAAAATTGTATTCTTTTTTCACTCTAGAATCATATATTCAACCAATTAAAGAGATCAAGAATTAAGAAGATCTTAAGCATCTATTTAAAACTACATGTCGATTTTGTCTTTCACAACATATCCATTGACATTAGACAGCTGACAATCATCCATTTCCTACCTGTAACCACTATTATAAGACATCTGCAAAATGGAGGTTAGTGCTCATCAGTCAGTTAATGTGAATTGGCAGTGGAGAAGCTCAACAGAACACAACAGTCTCTAAATAATAATTTGGAAAAGACTGCACAAGATGATCCAATTTCACTATTAAAGATACTGCCCAATTCATTATTCAACTCCAGGGCACAGAAAATGACAAGCATTTTCATAGATCCAGTTCCTGACACAGTATCAACAAATATTAAAAGCCCACTAAATATTTGTAGGATTAAGTTCTGTAGTATGAAGCAGAGATATTGTTAATGAAGAAGTGAGTTGTTTAGTGAAGAGGAGAAAAACAGAAGTGGAAAGGCTAAGGGAAAATGCAGTATCAGATTTTGCAGCCAAGAATCCTTGACAGAGGAATTGAAAATTTTATTCTAGGACAGTGTGGGTCCTAGTGGATCACAAAATAAACTTAGTGGGTTTTCATTTAAAGGGTTTTAAATAAAGACATTCAAGAAAAAAAGTAGTGTGGATTTTCTTTTTTTTTTTTTTTTTTTGAGGCGGAGTCTCGCTCTGTCGCCCAGGCTGGAGTGCAGTGGCGCAATCTCGGCTCACTGCAAGCTCCGCCTCCCGGGTTCACGCCATTCTCCTGCCTCAGCCTCTCCGAGTAGCTGGGACTACAGGCGCCCGCCACCACGCCCGGCTAATTTTTTTGTATTTTTAGTAGAGACGGGGTTTCACCGTGGTCTCGATCTCCTGACCTCGTGATCCGCCCGCCTCGGCCTCCCAAAGTGCTGGGATTACAAGCGTGAGCCACCGCGCCCGGCGTGGATTTTCAGCACACAATGCAAGTAGTAGGAATATGCATAGTGAAACATTTGCTTCATATTTATATGCATGAATATACTGAGTCATAATATGAAATGCATGTCTTATTGTGCTCTCATTTCAAAATCTTTGAAAACCACTGGCACATGGAAGTTAGGCACCTCCTTGATTTCAGTTAGGTACAAAAACCAGAGGCATGACAAAACACACACACAAAATAATAATAATAATAATAATAATAATAATAATAAAACAGAAGAATGACAAATCATGAGAACATGAAGTTCAGGAGAGCTGCAGAAAGAGAACATAAATATCCTAAGAGTACATAAAGGGAAGGCAATTTGCTAATAATTCACCTAAGAACAATATATGAGAAAGCAAAGCCTATGAAGCCTAGCATTTTAAATTTTATACTGCAAAGCAGATACTTGGAAAGAAACCATTCCGAGAAAGCAAATGACAATAAAAAATACAAATTATAGAAAATTCAAGCAATTATGAAGCAAAATCAGAACATTTGTACAGATAAATCATGAATGTAGCTAAGTAAGTGGCTTTTTAGTCTAACTTTTCATTTGCTTTAATATTTGTTCATTATTTTATCTCTATGATTTATGTAATTGCATTTATAAGCTATAATAATTGCATTGAAAACGTGATTTAAAATCCACAGTTTTCTTTTTTAGCTGAAGAAAAACTTAGTCAATGTTTAAAAATGCATACTTTTGCCACTGGGTAGTCATTTCTTTAAATTACAGCAATGATACCCTCATAATTTAAGAATGGAAAGAATGAGTTTGGCATATCCAATCATCTATGTACCTCTGAGCAAGTTACCTAAATTCTCTGTCCCCCAATTTCCTTTCTTATAAAATGAGATTGTAATTCTTGCTATAAAGTATCATTATGATGGTTAAGTTAAAAATAATGTGTTGATAAGCAGTATATTCCTCACATTATTATTATTATTATTATTATTATTATTTTAGAGATGAGGTCTTGCTATGTTGCCCAGGCTGGTCTTGAACTCCTGGCCTCAAGTGATCCTCCACCTCAGCCTCCCATGTAGCTTGAACTATACGCACATGCCTCTTCACCTAGCTTATACCTCATATATTCCAAATCCTTACAAATCAGTGGCTTTGGTGATAGTGTTGATGGTGAGAATAACAATGTGATAAAGACCTTATGCCCCACTTTTCAGACTTCCACGTATGAGTATTTACGCGAGCGGAATAGTTCAGTTCTCTCCATCCACCCATGGGAACCACCTGCAACTTAGCCGATATACAAGAAGACACTTGACTATTCAGCTCAATCTCTTCTTCCTTCCCTCTTTTGGGAGCTAACCTTCCTCCAAAAGATCATTCTCATCTTCCCCATGCTATAAACATCCAGGATCAGGCCCCTTGGAAGAGGCTGTGATTGTCATCCTGCCCCACTGAATAGTGGTAATTCTGTTTAAGTAGGAGTGAGAATAATTAACCTCTTTTGACTGAATCTTTAAAGCTACTCAATTTATCTTAAATGAACCTGGTATTATTTTGACTTGTGACTTGATTCTCAATCTGCTTTGAACTCAGAAGGAAAAGACAGGGAGGTTTATTAGCCTCCTGCATCTAAAGTCATGGTCACTAATACTTCTGTACTTGTTTCATTACATGTTGCATGCTTTTTATGGTGAACAAACAGAATGACCTTCCCTTATTAGAGACATTGTCTCAAGAGAGTTAAAATCAGTCTTATCTTCAGCTATAGGGTATATTTCACAATTATATGGTTTTACATATAGACTATGACTTAAAGGGTATCCATCTCTGCTTACAGGAACAATATACTATTTTTTTAAAAAGTTTTGTCCCCAAATTCCTGTTACCTCTTACATTGGAAAATACATTGGTAATGTCTTTTCATACATGACATACTAGAAATTTTATGTAAATCCATTAAATTTACTATCCATTGTAATTTTATTTATAGATTTATGTTTATAGGTAGTATTGTTTTTGTGTATTTGTATAAAAGTATCTGGACAAAATTTTAAAAGAATAATGCATATCAACAGCAATTTATTTATATTATCAGGAATAAATATTTTATAGATCTAAATATATCTTCCTAAATACAAAAACACCCATAAATTATTTTATCTTCCATTCTTTTACCTCATGTTTTAAATTGGAAATAGAAATTGGCAATATTAGCTATCACTAGTTCAACTGTTTGAAAATGAAATATTTTTCTTGAGTCAGTAAAAAGTTTATTAGCACAATATTCAAAATCAAAATGTGGTGTTTCATTACAGCTGATAGTTCTGAAAGCTGGTTGTTGTTATTTCTTTCAAAAAAAAGCCTAATAACAGAATCAACAGGAAGGTGGGTGATTGCATGACTAAAAATTCCTGTAAGTTTGGGAATAGCACTCTTTGGCAAGTTTATTGGGTGACAGCTGATATACTGTAGGAAAAGACTCTCTGTGTGAAAATGCTATTTTGTTGCATCTTAATTTTCTTTCCTTGGATACAGTACAGCTCCAAGACTTGAATGGCTTGCTATTTAACAGTAAGTGCTGATGTTGAAAATTCAATATATTACTTTGGTGTAAATGTTCGTATAGTAATCACTACTGATATCACCAACTTCCTTCTGAAACAGATGCTAGGAAATGAATTTCCTCAATTAAGATAGTAGAGTGTTGAAATACTCACTAAAAGTTAACATTCCAGATGTTCCAAGACTTTTAATTCCAGATTTTTTTTCATATTGATAGAGCTTCCTTCTGTTTCCCTGATCAATCAATGATGTTGATACGATTCTGGATTCTGTGTTAATATACTTCATTTTGAGGGCTATGAAAATGTATATTTCCTATGTAATTCTCTTATCTTGATGTATTTACTTCAACTATGCTAGTTTTGAAGTTATTGTCTTCTCTGGAGTTGGATTATTTGTCTTTACAAGACTTACAATGTGTAAAAGGAGATATCTCCTGAGGACTTTAAGTGATACTTTCTTGAAGCTGATTTTCCTTAAGGTGAGGCTGAATGCCAAGTCAGAAAAGGAGAAGAATCTGAGTTCCACTGCCATATCTTTTGTGTGGTTGTATTTATGTATACATATTAATAAACTTAAATATGCAATGTATTAAATTCTGTGATGTTTACAGTAAATGAGAATCTCACTACTAGTATTTTCATAATTAGGAAATGTATGTACAAATTTGGGATGATGGAAGTAACAAATATCTCAAGCATACATAAATGCTAAGAGCTAAGCTGTATGGCTTTTATATTTTTCCTTCCAGAGAAGCATGAGGCATGAGGTGGAATGGAGATTGGCTGCAAATTTCATGTTATATCTGTTCTATGCAGAAATAGAACATTCTATGGTTCTATAAATACTTTCAATATTTCAAAAATGGGTAAGAATGAGTAAGAAAGAAACTTTGTGTGATGTCAATGAACCTGTATAAGGGGCAGATTTGTCACACCAAGACAATTACTAGAGAAAAGGTGTCTTTGCTGCTCTAAAAAGGTAGACTTGAGATTGACAAATGGCTCCATGTGCAAACAGGAAGTAAATTCTCTTTGGAGAAGAAGTTCTTCATGTGACTGTAAAGTGGTGCTAAAATATATTGGGCATGGGAAAGTAGCTGGACAATTTACACTTATCAATCTACCAATCATTTTAAATTGACATTCAACAAGTACATTTTAATTTTTAAGAACTTTACCTACTAGTATTGTACTAGAAATTCTAGTATCATTGCTACCTTCATTATCATAAACATTTCTTAAGATGCTTAAGATTATGCCTTCTAACATATGGTCAATAATTTAAGGCATTTGTATAACACCTTGGCATGCTAACATGTGTGATTGCTCACTCATCCAGTTCCTTTAAATCTATTAGCCACAGAGTAAAGGTACTTTAATGAATTCAAAGACAGAATTAGAAAAATCAGTGTACAGTGTAAATTACTGAACACTCATAGGAGCCACTGATCTTGGGTTAGTGGCCATAAAGTGACCTTGATGGAGCCATTTATGGCCATGGTTAAGGTGCATAATTTAACCTCAAGTTAATAAAAGGTGTTTATCACATCAGTGTCTCCATAAGCAATCCCTCATCCTCTTGTTGAGATTTTTTTTTAGTTGGCATGCTGTCAGACAAGTTCAAAGGACACATTAGAGAGGTTCTGTAGTTACAATTTTTTCAGTTTAAGTTCAGTTAAACATTATCTGTACAATCAAAGAAGGCCACTCCGTAGACCAAGAGCTAAACTATTGATCAGAATTCTGTAATTATACTCAAAAGTTTGCACTGGAGAATAATGATGTAACCTCCATCAGTGACACTGCATTTATTTGATGATAACGACTAAGGCAAAATTTGTAAGATTGCATAAATATTTTCCAATTCATTTTTATTTACAACTAAGCATAAGCATACATAGCAGAACACTTCATTCCATTTTTTACTTTCGAGCAATTATATAAAACTAATTGTTTTTAAAGGGTGGGTTAGGAGAACTTTTCAGTTAAAAACTACATTGAAAAGGCAGACTTGGAGCTACACAGGTCAGAAGCATCACAATAAGGACAATTTAGCTGGGGAATGGCTTTAGTGTCAGTACACCACTGACACATTGAACACTGGAATCACAAAACATTTTTGGATCTTCCACCTAATCTTTTTTCTATAATCTTGTCATGATAATTTTTTAGTTTCCCAGTTTGGACATTTAGAACTTTTCACTGAGTGCACTGAACATAAATTCAAAACTAATAAGTACCATATAGATGTGTTCTTATTTGGTTAGTGTAAAAGTAATTGTTGTTTTTTTGCAATCATTTTCAATGGCAAAAACTGCAATTACATTTGCCCAAACCTAATATAAGCTCATGGATTATCCCATGACTCACATCTATCTTCCCTTACTCCACTCACTATAGCTTCAAGCCAAGTACAATTTTCCACCTGGATATCATTACATACTTGAAATAGAACTAAGAAGATTGTATGATTATCATAGCCTAATGTGTCAAGTGCATTACACGTGATCTCAAAATGTTGCCATGACTTGCAACTGCCATTAATAAGGTTAAACAAAATAAATGTGTAAAATGGTTTAGTATTCCTACTAATCATTTTACCACACTTCAACTCACAGCACACATTATCTGTGTGTATATTCTATTGTCTTCTCCATTCACATTCTGTCTTGGGGAGCTGTGTTGCTGTAATATGTTTTCTTTGTATATTCTGAAACATATGCTTTAGAACTTACTCTTTTTGTTATATTTGTAAACATTTTAAATATATTAATTATACTTATTCAAAGTTAAAATAACTCAGAGTTAAAAAATATCTGTTCATATTTGACCCAACTTAGAAAATTCCCCAAAATGTTATGTACTTTATTTATAATGAAATCTTATATTTATCTAGTATTTTCAAATCACTTTCTTATGTATTAGGTAACTGGAGATTTATAATGACCTAGTAAAAAGTAGAGAAGCAATTATGATTTCCATTTTAAATATGAAGAAATTCTGTCTTAAATGATGCCATCCAAGACTTTATACATTCTAACCCCAAACAATCTTGTGTGAGTTTTCAAAAACTTACAACAGTTGTAAAAATTATAGCTAGTCCTTGATAAGCACTAGAAAAATAAAGATTGGAATGGCCAGTATTTTTGCAATTTCCCCTATCTCTGCTTATTACATGCAGTTGATATACATGCTGACTCAGAACCATCTAAACTGAAAAAGGTAAATTGAAATTTAGGAATATCACTACATTTTTTTAAATTGTGTAAGAAAAACTCTTATTACGCCATCTCCACTTTGACAGAAAGTGCAGAATTTTACTTTATATTGCTAGCATTTTGACATAGCTGCTCCCTTCAGCCACAAACTGAAAAAGCAGGCTACTAGAACAATTAAGTATAGCTCTCTGAAACAAAGTTGTAAAAATATAAAAAATGAAGATCTCTTTTCATGTTCATGAAATTCATTTTTCTGCAGGAAAATAAGAAGCACATGACCCACCCATGCTCTAGAAATCAAAACCATTTGCTGACACTGTTGGAGAGAGATAGTGCCACGACCTCTCTGCCTACTTAGAAGATACAAGTGCAGCTTGAGAGAGAACAAATTTAGAGGCTGACTCAGAAAGAGTGAGGGGAAGGGCATGGGCCCCAGGCAAATAAACCTAAGCAAGATATCACAGTTAACTTTGCAGCTAGCAGAGAGAAGAGAAAGCTGTAAGTAACTTAAAGAAGACCTATGACAAGTTTCTAAACCGAAAAAAAGAGACCAGGAAAGGAAACAGATGGTGATAGAAACACGACAAGTGAATAAAGAAGACATCAGGACAATGTTGCCACAAAATCAAGGTCTGTCAAATAGTAACAGAGAAATATTCTGGCAGAGGGAGGCTCCACGGGCATCTCAGAGTGCCACCAGGCATAACACTGAGAAATATGCTTCAGTAGTATGTCATTGTTTCCAGAAGCACCTGCCAAGGTCTGGAACTGTCTAGGTTTTTTTCTACAGTCTGATAACTCAGTCCATAGGGATGTGTGTGAATGTGTGTGTCTCTGTGTGTATGTCTGCATAGAAGAGTGTGTGTGTGTGTGTGTGTGTGTGTGTGTGTATACACAGGGAGAGAGGCAGACAGACAGACAGAGAGAGAGAATATAACCGCTAGCATTTACTAAGTATTTTTAGGTGCCAATCATGTATTTCAATGTTCAGAAAGATCCTATGAAGTCAGCACTATAGTTATCTCATTATCTTCTTATTCAATTATAGATTATGAAGCTGAGACACAAAACAGTTAACTTTGCCCATAGCTACAGTTAGTAAGCAAAGGAGCAAGAATTTGAATGCAAGAAGTCTAGCTATAGATTTCACACGTATCGAGATCATCCTGGCCAACATGGTGAAACCCCATCTCTACTAAAAATACAAAAATTAGCTGGGTGTGGTGGTGTGTGTCTATAATCCCAGCTACTCGGGGAGGCAGGAGAATCACTTGAACCCGGGAGGCAGAGGTTGCAGTGAGCCGAGATTGCACCACTGCACTCCAGCCTGGCAACAGAGCAAGACTCCTTGTCAAAGAAAGAACAAAAACAAAAAAACAGACACTCTTAATTTATGTCCAAAGCATAACACACCAGTATATATGTAATTTTTTTCCAGAATATGTAATTCTGATTCTTATGAACCAATGTTATTGACTTGGTTTTACTGTGCACCATCAACTAGTACACTTAAAAGACATCGTAAGGGGTAAACTGATAAACATCTCATGATACACTGACAAAATTGAAGACAAAACATTTTTTTCTCTTTGATTTCATGAGACACAGTTGTACTGCTTCATTTGGGCATCTCAAACACCTTCAGCCAGTACATCTTTTTTTACTTTTCCAGAATACTAACCATTACAGCCACTGTCAGAGCCACAGTGAGCACTCAGGAAACAAATCACAGAACACCACCAATCTCCCTTCCCTCCCTCTTCACCTATACACAGAGAAAAGCCCACAAGGGGTTAATCAGTCTAGCATTTAAAAAATGAGACCAGGTAAATTCTCCATTCTCTACACACCCTTATATTCTTGGCCACTGAACAAAGTTAAACTCCACCAATCTTTCTGGCTTCTCCACATGTCAGGCTGTGTGACCCAGACCCAAAACACAAAAACTATCTGTGCCTTAAACACACTTTAAAATGCAAACAAATAATATCTCACTTGATTTTTTTCAGGTCTGAGTTAAGTTGCTTAAAATAGCACCTTATGCACAGCAAACATTCCATAGTTATTGGTTTTCATCATCATCATCATCATCATCATCATCATCATCATCATCATCATCTGTTGCAGGAAGTCAGGGACCCCGAACAGAGGGACCAGCTGAAGCCATGGCAGAAGAATATAAATTGTGAAGATTTCATGAACATTTATTAGTTTCCCAAATTAATACTTTTATAATTTCTTACACCTGTCTTTACTGCAATCTCTGAACATAAATTGTGAAGATTTCATGGACATTTATCACTTCCTCAATCAATACCCTTGTGATTTCCTATGCCTGTCTTGACTTTAATCTCTTAATCCCGTCATCTTCGTAAGCTGAGGAGGATGTATGTCACCTCAGGACCCTGTGATGATTGTGTTAACTGCACAAATTGTAGAGCATGTGTGTTTGAACAATATGAAATCTGGGCACCTTGATAAAAGAACAGGATAACAGCAATGTTCAGGGAACAAGGGAGATAACCTTAAACTCTTGACTGCTAGTGAGCCGAGTGGAACAGAGCCATATTTCTCTTCTTTCAAAAGCAAATGGGAGAAATATCACTGAATTCTTTTTCTCAGCAAGGAACACCCCTGAGAAACAGAATGCGTCCCTGAGGGGAGGACTCTAAAATGGCTGCTTTGGGGGGAGCTGTCTTTTACAGTCATCACTGTGGGATGAAATAAGCCCCGGTCTCCCGCAGTGCTCCCAGGCTTATTAGGACGAGGAAATTCCCGCCTAATAATTTTTGGCCATACTAGTTGTCTGCTGTCAAAACCTGTCTCCTGATAAGATGTTATCAATGACAATGCATGCCCGAAACTTCATTAGCAATTTTAATTTTGCCCCAGTCCTGTGGTCCTGTGATCTCACCCTGCCTCCATTTACCTTGTGATATCTTATTACCTTGTGAGACATGTGATCTCTGTGACCCACACCCTATTCATACACTCCCTCCCCTTTTGAAAATCACTAATAAAAACTTGCTGATTTTACGGCTCAGGTGGCATCACGGAACATGCCGACATGTCATGTCTCCCCCGGACACCCAGCTTTAAAATTTCTCTCTTTTGTACTCTGTCCCTTTATTTCTCAGACTGGCCAACACTTACGGAAAATAGAAAAGAACCTACGTGAAATATCGGGGGGTGAATTTCGCCCAATAATCATCATTATTATAATTCACTTTTATCCTCTATTCTCAATCATAAAGTTCTGATTGACCTAGTCTCTAATCCAGCAACTAATTTCTCTATTGACATCAAAACCATTTCCCTCTGTTCTCTGTACTCCCATTCTATGGTTTAACAGAAGACACACAGAACAATATCCCTTCTATTCTTAATTTCTTGGTGGACACGATTTCCATTTTCTTAACTGAAACCTGGCTTCTTTGCAGTCCAGTTAGTACATGCTGTTTCTGCACATTCTGTATCTGTCAGGGTCAAGAAGAGGAGTAGGTTCCCTTCTCCTCATCAATGTTGCTTCCATATAATTACTTTCCTGTTTTGGGGATAAAAATGCCCACACCCTTGAAGAGAAAGCCATTCGGTCACCCTTCATGCTGTTGTCTGTAAGCTGCCTGGTTGTAATTTCATTCATTTGTGATTTTAAAATTTGGTTTATTCTAACAAACTATTCATTGATATAATAATTTTCCTCTCACCAACAGTGATATTTCTCTGTATTCCACTTCAGTGATCCATTGTAATCATCATACCCTTGAATCTGCATCACTCGGAATTGTTTCACTTCTTAAATATTTACTTTTGAACACCATGAGCCTTGTTTATAGAATTGTGCTGACTCTGTCTTAAGTTTTCTTAATTTACAGAACCTGATCTTACATAAAATACTCTATTTCACCTGATGTCTTATTTTTTGCTGTAGCCCTCCTGTCTTCTGTCTTTATTCTCTGCTCTGTTGAGCTTTGACCCTCTGATCTATAACTCAATCTATGCCCTTGACAATGCCTTCAATTCTCTGGGCTCCTCATTCCTACATCAAACCAGCCTGACACAAACCCACTCTGAGTCAATCCAAATCTCTGTTGCTTAGTATCTATACTTAGATTGCTGTGGTCAGTGAGAGGGACAGACAATGCTGCAGAACAATGCACTTCAGTATCAATGGTGCCACTACAACCTCAACTGGTGTCACTTCAACAACGTCTGTTCTTCAAACATTGTCGTGTTTGCCTAGTTTCTTCTATTGTCCACAGTGTTTAAATGTTTTACACATCTTTCCTGGTTTCCAGCCCAGTTTCTCCGCCTTCACAATCAGCAGACAACATTGCCTTCTACTTCACAGGGAGTTATTGGATGAGGTTGTTAAGAATAGAAAATATTGATTTAGGTTAAAAATATAAGGGCATCCTCTTAGTTACCACATCACTTGCCACCTGTATTTACAGACTGCCTATTGAGAAGAATATTTAAAGCTATCAGTAGTTTCCTTGAAGTTTGAATCTTAGATGTCATGAAATTTCATTTAAGGCAAATGGGAAACATTGACTTGTGAAACTTCTTGAATTTAAATTTTATGGATATATCAGACACAAGTAAATCAAGTCTGGTAGCTCTTAATAAAGTCAGAGAATAAATTAAATGGAACAACACACACGTTTCAGCCAGATTTCTTTTGGCATTAACAGGCAGTAAAATGATCCACCACACACTGCCAAGCTGCAGAATTTTGTAGACCAGTTCTGAAATGTAGTATGTAGTTTGTGGCAACCATCTGCTGAAATCTCTTTACTTCCTATCATTCGGTTCACATGAAATTAAAATATCGATAGAAACAATTTCCACAGGGAAATTGGAAAAGTTAATAGGTAAGTCAATTAAGGGTTTCATGAGATTATATAGTCTTGTTTCTTGATACTTCTACTATTCTTAATTATATAAGAAGACTAAGAATAGAATATAAAATGCAATAGAAAGTAGACTCTGCCAAATACAAGCAAAATATGAAGATAGTTATGGGTTAGGTATGCAATACGATATTGGATTCACAACAAAGTTAAGTCTGCATTCAATGGCAGCCATATTCATAGAAAATTTCTAATAACAAAGTAAATCTTAGCTCTACAATAAGATATTAAATATGCTTAAATGCTTCTGTTAGAAATTCTTGGCTCCCTGCCTCTGTGCTCCTAAATTCTAGCTAGGTATATGTTTTTCCTTTTCAATGGACTCAAGGCTTGGTTCTGATTTCATTTAGAAAAATAAATAATTAAGAGTCTTCTGTTTCAGAAAACATTGCATCACTATCAAGACTAGTCGATGAAATGTAAAGTTTAGAATTTGTGCTTAATATCTTGTCCCTTTTCACCAAATATTTCCCTATACTTTTCAGGCACCTTGCTTGGCTTCACGGCTCTCTGTGATGATCCCCAGGGCTCAGAAAGTACCCACCTTAAAACACCCTATTAATATATTTTCTGTTTGAGCTAATCTGCACCATACAACCTGCTTCTCCACCTGGGCTTATAGTACCTATTCTCTTGTCCTTAATCTAGTAATCTGTCTCTTTCTATTGATATTGAGACAAGTAGCAAAAACTGCCCAATTCTAAGAAAGATTTATTTAAAAAAAAATCATGAGCCCTGAACCTTTCGGAGCAGTTACAAATAAGAGTGTTAAATATTTTTCGAACGTATATTTTTAAAGCAACATAGAAAAAAATTGCATCTAATTGGTGCAGGGGGAATTTTACACTCAACTAACCAATTATTAACTATCACAATTATGTATGACCACAATACTGTGGTGAAATAAAGTGAAATATTTCAGAAGCAATAAACATATTGATCCTTAGATCAATAAAAACATGGCTCGCTTATAGGGATGGGTTTATAACATAAGCACAAAAGGCCATATTTGTAACATTTCAACAAAAAGCAGAATGCCTCCATTAACAAAACTCAAAATTCAGTAACAGATAAATTATTCTAAGCATTTTAACAAATTTCCTGCATGAAAATGACCAATTTTTCTTCCTACACATAAATTTACTTTTGATAGACATTATGTACATTTGAGAGCAAATTTTGAGATTAAAGGCTTAATCTTCATGAGGTAAAGAGTAGAAGAATTCCAATAAGGTATCTCATTCAGGGTAAGATGAAATAAGCACACTCTGCAATGTTTTACCCACTGAGTGCATGAAGCAGTTATTTGAAGATACTAAAAAGTAAAGAGCATCATGCAGACTGGGGAGTAGAAACCAGAATTTATAATACAATTGAAGTAGTGTTCAGTTCATCACTTTTTTCCCTTCATTTTTTCCCTGGCCCAGACTGAAGTCAGTCCACAGCTTAGAAGTGAGACTTGTATGGATAAAGAGAAGCTTGAGAGAAATTTTCCTTATGAGATCTCAAGAAAGTGAGCATTATATATACTATGTTGCAACAATAGCCTTACAATGAACTTTCGTTCATTGAATAAGCCAACAATTATTCACTGAGTGCTTACTATGGCCAGGGATTTTTCTTATCTCTAATGATAGTCAATGAATAAAACATCCAATAAAAAAATGGATTGTACATTCTAGTAGGGGAGACAGATAATAAACAGCAATAATTAAGCTTATTGTAAGGTGGTTTAGAAGGTGTTGAGTGTGAAAGAAGGAAAGAAGGGAAGAAAGAAAAAGAAAGAAAGAAAAGAGAAAGAAGAAAGAAAGAAAGAAATAGAAAGAAAGAAAGAAAAGAGAAAGAAAGAAAAGAGAAAGAAAGAAAGAAGAAAGAAAGAAAGAAAAAGGAAAGAAAGAAAGAAAGAAGAAAGAAAGAAAGAAAGAAGAAAGAAAGAAAGAAGAAAGAAAGAAAGAAAAAGAAAGAAAGAAGAAAGAGAAAGAAAGGGAGGAAGAAGGAAGGAAGGAAGGAAGGAAGGAAGGAAGGAAGGAAGGAAGGAAGGAA